>NW_028258139.1:10574242-10725757 GCF_053883595.1 Heterocephalus glaber | reverse complement strand
GGACATCTGTCCACCCAGTGGACTAACAGCCTCAGCTCAGAGGTTCCTGAAGTGGGTCCAGGAGTTGCTGGCCTCAGGGACTCCAAAATCACAGAGAAGCATGCTCTTCCCTTGGGGCCAGCAGTTGATGACAGACCAATGATATGTCCAGGGCATGACCTATTAGCAGAGGCCCCTTTCAAGTCAATTAATGTGATTTAAAATCCCCAATTTGGCAAATAGTTCATAAGTACTAGTAAGAGATAAGCATGCCACTGTCCTTAGATACACAGCAAGTCAGAAGAAAAGCCGAAAAAGTGAGTTTCCAGCCTCCTTTGCCCATTGGAGTCAACCTGCCACAGTGTCCTGGTTAAAGACAGGCAGATTCATGTCAGGAAGACTCCTGAGAAGTGTCCTGTAAAGGGGTGGGGCACAGCCCCCTCCCTTCCCATCTTCCCAATGCCTAGAATGTGATTTCAGTTGACTAGAATTCCACTAGAATTCCACTCTGACCAGGAGGATGAGGGTCGCATCCTAGGGACTGTGAAGGTGGCATTGGAAGAAGCCTGGGTCCCTGATGACCAGTGAGCTCCTCATCAGCTCCAAGATGCCCACCTCTAAACCTCTTTCATGTGAGGAAGAACTACACTTCCATCTTATTTATTTACTTATGGTATCAGGAATCGAACTCAGGGCCTCACACTTGCCAGGCCGGTGCAGTGCCGCTGAGCTACATCCCCAGCCCTTTCCATCTTATTTAAACCAGCATTTTCAGATCTCTCTTACTATCAGTCTGTACATCCTCACTAAAGCAGATGGCTCCACAGTCATGTGATTTGAGAAGTGGCAGGAAGGCCCCCCTTCCCCCCAGATATCTCATCTGACTGCTACCTTACGACAGCGGCTCCTACAGTCTTTTTGAAATGGGGAGACCCCGGGGTGGTGGGGCACCATGATGTGAGCTATTGGTGGGGAAGCTTTCTTCTCAGAAGAGGAGGAAGAGAAGAACAATGAATGAGGTGGCCCTCGGAGTGGAAGGAAAGACGGGCACATTTGAGCAGGGGGCCCTGTCCATGATGGGCAGCCCTGGGCAGGTGTGTGGGGGCCAGGGGTCTGGATGTCTGGGGACAGCACACTGGCAGCAGCCCTCTTAGTGGGCTGAAGGCTGCTGAGGGAAGGAAGGGAAATGTCCTCCCTTCACGACTGTTCCTGAGGAAGTATGATGCTCACCTTCTTTGACCCAGAAAGCTACCTCCTGGTTCCACAGCCACCCTCAGGCCCACCTTGCTGTCCATGTAGGCTTCTGTCCAGATGACGTCGTGGTCATGGTCGATGACCATGGGCCGGCTGAGCACGTGCAGGTATTCCATCACTTTCTCCTGGGCACCAGCCAGCGTGGAGATCTGTGTGTAGTAGCCTGGGGGAGGCCGTGGGGTGGGGCTGCAGAGGGGACCTCCACTCAGAGTCCCTGGGTAGCTCAGCTCACACTCCTCTCTGGGATCCCAGGGCCACAGGTACCTGCCTCCCGGGGGTTCTGTCTCATCCTCAGGGTGGCTGGAGGCCCGTGGGAGAAGAAGGCCCACCTACCTCAGCCTGGGAGACATCCTAGGGGCCCTCCTAGCCCAAGCTCCCCAGAAGAGCAGCAGGGAGCTCGACGGCCACAGCAGCACTCCTCATAAGCCTGTAGTGTCACTCAGCCCTAGGTTCCGCTTTCAGGGAAGATCTGAGCAGTGGTTCTTGTCCTCCTCTAAACCCAGCCTCCTCATTTCCCCAACCATGACCATTGTCTTCCCTCAGGCGGGGGGCCGGGCACTGCTTCCTCCTCTTCACTGTACCCATAGTGCTTTTTAAAACGGCAACTGGCTTCTAAGTGAATGAAGGCTTAGTACAGGTTCACCTCTCTGGCCTCATTGTCTCTCACAAAACATTCACTTCACAGGCCAGTAAAACAGAATAGCTTTCCATTCCCAGCAATGGCCCTGGCCTCAGACCCTCTGAGCATGCTGTTCCCTCTGTCTGGAATCCTTCCCTGCCACCCCAAAATGGGGAAAGTGCCTCTCCACGGCTCCGGCGGTGCCCTGCCCAGCCTGTGCCTCCCGTACAAACCTGTGCTCAGTGCCTGCGGTCACTAGGGACACTGTCCCACCTGTGTGCAGGCTTGGGCTGCAAGGTGCCACGCCCGTACCTCACGTACCTTTGTTGTTGCAGGCAATCCACTTGAGGCGGTCAGCAAAAGTCACTTCTCTCCCAATGAGGTAAGTGAAGACCCGGACCTAACCCATGAGACACAGATTGACTCAGCAACCACATTAATGCGGCCCCCTCTTTATGTGAGGCTTAGTTGTCCGTCAGCCACACCTTGGGTTTTGAGTTCTCCACTCTTACCCACCCCTCCTTTTTCTTCTGGTACTGGGGACTGAATCTTGTGCCTTTGCACTGAGCTATATCCTCAGCCCTTTAAAAACATTTTTTTTTGAGACAAGGTGTCACTAAGTGGATGAGTTGCCCAGGCTAGGCTTGAACTTGTGTTCCTCCTGCCTCAGCCTCCCAGAGTGCTGGGACTGCAGGCTTGTATCATGCCTTCTTGTGCCCCCTTTTACTCAGAAAAGACCCTGAGGGCTGAGCAGCAATGTGACTTGCCCACGGCCATGGTGGAGCAGGTTCAAGGCCAGGCAGCCTGGCAGTTCTTATGTCTCCAAACCATGTTCTGGTCCTTCACCTTGAAGCTCCTCACGGCAGTTCTCTGGGCCCAAAGTCACCATAGTTTTAGGACACCCAATTGGGACATGTCTGAATTTATGAACGGCTCTAATGGGAAAGGACTTTGAACCTGAGGGTGCCCCATTGTTGTTCTCTATGGCAGTGGGAGTCACCTTGCGGTCTGGCCAGTTGTACTTCTCAAACACTGGCTCATAGTCCTCCACTGCCCCGTCAGTGATCAGCATGATGGCCTGGTTGCAGAGACTTCCTTGCCCAGCCCCTTGGAACTGTGTGAGACAGAGGAGGACATGGTCGTGACAGGCCGTGACTGCCCACCCTCCACCTTGGCCCTTTCTCCTACTCTCTTAGCCCTCCAGGCTTCACAGCTGCAGGTACCTGCTTCAGGATCTGGAAGGCCTCAATCAGGGCTTGGTCCACGACCCCCATGCCTTTGACCACCAGCTCATCCACCAACTGTTTGAAATGCTGTCAGGGTAAACGTTAGATGGGGCTCAGTGGATGGAGTAGCCAGGGACCTTGAGTATCTGGCTAACTGAGGAGGCTGATTAGAGCTAATGCCAGAGGATATGATTGCAGGACCCCTGCTCACAATGCAGCTAATCCCATGGACTGGACCCCTAAAACAGATGTTTCTCAGATGTCCCCAAGGGAAATAGAGGGAGTGTGAATGGCCTGGTACAAATCCACGTCCCCCACTGGAAGGAAGCACCAAGTATGCTGCCAACCAGAGGGAGAAGGACAGTCCAGGGATGGAGGTGAGGGACGACCTCAGCATTCAGCCCTTAAGTACCAGAGCTGAGGGTCAAGTGGAAGCTAAACCTAAACTCTGATCACAGACAGACATGCAAATTTTCCCCTTAAAAATTGTTACCCTGTCTTCTAATTTTTTTTTTTTTTTTTTTAACCAGAGAAAAAGACTCAACCCAATGGATTTCAATTTGTCCTCCACTGGGGAAGCTCCTCTTGAAGGCTGACATGGAGGAAACGCCAACTGGGATGCTATGTGGGAGGCTGAGCCCTGGCTCCTCCGCAGGAGAAAGCCAATCTGAGTGAGCAAGATCCTGCAGATGTGAGGTCACCTTGCTCACTGGAGCTCAGATAAGGAGCTGCACGTTGATCAGGGTGGGTTCCTGGTGTCTGCAGTGTAACTGATGACTTGCTTTACTCCTCCAAGTGCCATGGGCATAGCAAAAGGGACCAGGAAGTAGGCTGCATGGATGCCATTCCTGTCATGACAGGGGCATCAAGCCACAGCAGACACTCACCTCTCGGTTGTCTCGGTCTGCCTGGACAAGGATGCCTTTAAAACAGGGCTCGATGTAATGGACATAGTCATTGTACTGTGGTTGCAGCAAGAGGAGGGAGAGAACAGACAGATCAGCATGTAAAGTCAGGTCCTGCGGGCGGAGGGCTCAGGCACCTCCCAGTATGCACTGAGGTGCCTGTGCATTATCAGCTTGGGGTACGCTGTGCCTTTTGCAGTTTTTCTGAGCAGACAGAACAGCAAGGCCTTGGCTCTAAAAATCCTCCCTCATCCCCTGGTCTTGGTGCCTTTCCTCGGGCTGCCCAAGTGACCCCTCAGAACACACGGAGACCTTGCTGTTATAGGAGAAGGCCTGTGCCCTTTGTTCCCGAGATCAGCAAGGAGCCCTCTACCTGAGTCCCATAGCCTTCCACCTGCAGGCTCAACCCAGGCAGGCCTGTGTATGGGTTAGAAACTGTTCTCTCTCTCTCTCTTCCCAGTATATTACTAATTTGCCCAGGCCAGCCAGCCTGCCTTGAACTTGCAGTCTTGCTGCCTCAGTCTCCCGAGTGGCTGCTACAATAGGCATGTACCACTGCACCAGACTAGAAACGGCTCTCTGCCCTGCATAGATGAAGAAGACCTGGCAGCTTTCCACAGGGGATGGGAATAGGGAGGGAAATGACTTATTACTTCCCCTTTTTCTTAATCACCCTTCTTCCCCATCAACACTAGAAAACAAATCTTCAGGGGTCCGTAGTCCACCTTCTGCCTGAAGAAGAAAGGTGACAAGGGGATGTGGTGGTGACAACATGGAAGAGCTGCACGAGTGTTAGCAGTGAGGGCTTCTCTTTGGGGCTGTTGCCCACCAGCTGGGAGGCTGGGCAGGGAGCGGGGGGAGAAGGACCAGGAAGGCTCCGAGGGCGCACATTGTCCCCTTCTTGTGGAGTGTGGAACCTGTGTTCTGTGGCTGTCCTGTGGCAGCTGCAGGTCTGGGGACAGGGACAGACCCCAGGGGAGCAGCTCAGGGGCTGGGGGCCATTCTCAGGACCCCCAGCACAATCATTTTGAAGTTAAATAACTTTGCCTTGATATTCCACTACTAGCGAAGTAAATTCCACAAAGGACAGGAAACGCTAGCTATGGGGCGTACTGGTGGAAGAGGTCTTCAGGTCAGGTGGTCTCACAAGGACACCTCAAGGTGGCTGTCCCCTCCTTTTTATTGCTTTTAAAAGCATCCTCCTAATTTGTGTCCCTGTTTCTTTCTTTTTGTTCCTTCTTTCTCGCATGTGTTTGGATTGGGCTGGGATAAAGGGACTGGGAGTAGGTCCAGGGATCATCCATCCCATGGCAGCAAGGAGAGGCTGCTTAGCGATAGTGTGAGCTGAGAGCACATGGTGGAGGATGAGGCAGGTGTCACTCAGGCCAGTGGTTCTTCCAGCTGTATTGGGTGCAGACTCTTCTGAGAAACTGACAAAAGAGATGGGCTTGGGAAAATGGACCCGCATCCTTTACATGTACTTTCAGACCTCTTGAAGCCCATCCTTAGGCAGACTATGGATCCTTGGTGAAGAGCCCCAGGTTTAGAGGAAAGAATCACCCTCCAGGAGGAGGCATCCGCTGGCTGTAAGAATGGGTCATCCTGATGCAGATGGAGGAAAGGCTCTTTAGGGAAGCAAGGGCTACTCTAGAGCAGGAAGGCACACCTACCGCAATGATATTGACGAAGTCATTCTCTCCCAGGGTGTCCAAGATGGTAGTGATGGTGTGCTTGGCAATAGCCATTCTCCACCCCTTCATGCTGCCACTCATGTCTACCAAAATCACTATATCCTTGGGAGAAGTAGCAGCTTGTATGTACCTTTAGCAGAAAGAAAGGGACAGATCAAAGATGGGAAACCAGAACAACCACTTGGTCATGAGCCTCCAGTTATTTGTACAGTATTTCTATTCTGGCCCAAGTGCACCCCAAATTCAGGTCAGTGACCCCTCTGTGCTGGGTTTTATCATGTTGCATAAACACTGGGCACTTCTGAAGCCACTGGGGTGGAAATAATGGAGAATATGTCCACCTAATGGGCCTGGTCAAGCCTGGGGGTAACCCTTGCCCTTTTTATTTCGACTAGCTGGGGTTCCTGAGGGGCTAGCAGAAGGACAGGAGAGAGATGCATTCCAACCTCAGCTTCTGCTACAAATCTGCCAGAACAAGGGTGTTGGGGAGAGGAGAGGCTGAGAGAGGGTTGATGTGGAGGCAGCTCAGTGTCTTGGATGGAGGTGTGGGTAGAGAAAGACAATATGATCCATCCAGGAGCAAATGCAGATGTGGGCGGAGGGTGCAGCTGGTGACTCTTCCTACTCTCGTGTTGGATTAAGGTCTGTGCATCCAAACCCTGGGGCAGTGGGAGAGAAGGAAGCAGGCAAGGCAGAACCCAAGCTGTGAGACACATGCCGGCACTGAGGCATTTTTCCCTATGAGCTCTTACCAGCTGCGGTTCCGGCAGTCAAAGGCAATGACTCCATTCTTATCAGGTGTCCATTTTATACCTGGGGAATAAAAGGTGGTTCTTTCACTCACCTGAGCCCCCGGGTGGATGCTAGCTCCCAGAATAGCCATGACCCCCAGGGTAGGACCTGCTTTGGACTGTTAGACACACCCTGAAAATTGAGGCAAGAAGGGCACGTGTGTTCTTTTCAAGCACATGTGAGGTATTTATAAAACGTGATGACGTACTAGGCTACTAGAATAAATCTCCGTTAATTTCACACAGAACCATACACATGTGCTCTCTGATCACAATGCAGTTGAGGTAGACCTCTAGAATGAGGAGATAAATATAAAGTTTATACATGTTTTGCAATTTTAAAACATACTTTTAAATAAATTATCACTGAAGAAATCAAAAGGAAACTTAAAAATACTATTTATAAGTAAATGGCAACTAAAACACTACTAAGACAGCACAACTACAGGCAACAAAAAAAACAAATTGGATGTCACAATTAAAAACTTCTGTGCATCAAAGGGCATAATCAATAGAGTGAAAAGAGAACCCAGAGAATTGGAGCAAATATTTACAAATTATATATCTACCTGATAAGATTGATAACCAGAATATATAAAGAATTCCTGTAACTCAAGAACAGCAAAACAAAACAAACTGACTTAAAAATGGATCAAGAACTTGAATAGACATTTTCCAAAGGAAATATACCAATGACCAATAAACACATGAAAAGATGTTCAGCATCATCAGTCATTAGGGGACTGTGAATGAAAATCATGATGAAACACCACTTCATACCCATTAAGAAGGCTAATATTAAAAATAAAGCAGACAAGGGCTGGGATGTAGCTTACTGGTGCTGCACCTGTCTAGCAAGTCAAGGTCCTGAGTTCAATTCCTGGTACCAAAAAAAACCCCAAAACCAAAACCAAAACCCCAAACCCAAAAAACAGCAACAAAGCAAACAAAAAGCAGCCAACAAGTTGAAAATAAGAAGAAAAGACCCAGCAAATAACAATCCAGAGAGGATGTGGAGAGACTGGAACTTTTGTACATTGCTGATGGGAATGTAAAATGGAGCAGCTGCTGTGGAAAACAGTATGGCAGTTCCTCTGAAGATTATATGACAAATATCATATGATCTAGCAATTCTCCTCTTGAGAATATACTCAAAAGAATTGAAATCAGAGTCTCAAAGAGTTACTTACATATCCATGTTCATAGCATTATTCACAATAGTCAAAGGATGGAAACAACTCAAATGTGCATTGATAGAGGAATGAAACAAAATGCAGTGCACACATACAATAGAATGTTATTCTGACACAGGCTACAACATGGATGAGTCTTGAGGGAGGTGTATTAAGTAAAATATATCAATCACAAAATGGCAAATAATGTGTAATTCCACCTTTGCAAGGTAGTTAAAATCATAGTATAATGATGACTGCCAGGGGTTGGGAGAAGGGAAAGAGAATTATTGTTGTGGTGATGTTTGCACAACAAGCAGTGCATACTTTTTGAAAATGCACTTAAATATTTAATGAATAGTAAATTTTATGTTATATGCATTTTACCACAATTAAAAATAAAAGTTAGAAAAAACTCATTGCCAATCAAAACTTGTGAAATGCAACAAAAGTGAAATTTCTATTGACATGATATAGCCTTAATACTTATTTTAGAAACAAATAAAAGCTAGAAATTAAAGTAAGTATCCATTTAAGAAGTTAGGAGGGGGTCCAGGGATTTAGCTCAGTGGTTCTGCCACCTGCCTCACAAGCAGAAGGACCCGAGTTCGATCCTCTGTACCAAAAAAAAAAAAAAAAAAAGGAAGTAAGGAGGGAGAGCAACAGAATAAATCCAAAGAAATGAAAAAGAAAACATAAAAACATTAGCTCTAAGGTAGATAAAATAAAAAACAAACAATAGAGAACAACCAACAAAGACAAAGATGATATCTGAAAAGACTATAGAAAAACCAAGGGGAAATTAAGAAAAAAAGTATAATATAATATGTTAAAAGGGACATAATTATAGATTGTATTAAAATAATAGGAAAGTAATAAATAAAGTATATAAATTTGAAAGCTCAGGTGAAATGGATGCACCTGAATAAAAGTATTGCATTAAATTTTAAGAAGAAATAGAAAGCCACATTAGTCTTGCAAATGTTAAATATATTGAAGTGGTAATTTTATATTCCCATAAAGAAATACCAGGCCTATATATTTTTATAGATGACTTCTATCAAGCTTTCAAGGGAGAGATCTTTCTAATTTTATTAAAATCATTCCAGAAACCAAAGAAAATATTTCTCAATTTATTTTGAAATAAAATAATTTACTTTGAAAATATCAACAGGAAAGAAAATTACAAGATGATTTCACTTATATAGATGTAAAAATACTAAAAATATTAGTAAAACCAAATCTAGCAATGTCTACAAGGATTTGCAGCCTGCAAGGGAAGACTTTGATGGTAAATTGCAGTTAATTTCTGTCAATTTCAGCTCTTATCCCAGTAGTAGCTACCCACCTCCCACCCCAGCCTGGGTAGGCAGCTGTGCTTGTATTCTGAAGCCTCTTGCACACAGCTTGCTGGAGCCGAGGAGACGAAAAGGACCCTGCCATCCAAATACAGAGAATCTGTGATCTGACTGCTGACTGACACTTCTGATTCCAGAGGTGCAGATTAAAAGGTCGCTGGCCATTTTTTTTGCACCTGCCCTCATTGCTGCAAGCCTTTTCCCCTCTAACAGAAATACTTCCAGGGCATTTAAAGGGCAGGTGCTCCCCCTTTCCCCCATTCACTTTCCTATTTCTCCCCTTGGGAGCCAGGCATTAAAGACTAGAACATTTTAAAAACAGCTGCATATATGGGGAAAACTATAAAGTGACTACATATGCCCAGGAAGTCTCAGAGAAGACTTGAGAAGATTTTAAGGTTATTCTTCAGGGTGATCTTTGGCACAGAGACATACAATAATCAAAAAAGAAAAAGAAAAACAAAAGCAATAGCAAACACTGGCAAATCCTGGAGAACAGAGAAGGTCCAATTTCCAGGATTACCACACTATGAGATTTAAATCTCCAGTTTTTAATATAAAAATCACAAAGCATATGAAGAAGTAGGATAAATATGGCCCTCTCAAGAGAAACAAATAAATGTACAGAAAATGTCTCAAAAAAAAAATACCAGGTGCAGGTCTATACATCAAAGAGGTCTTCAAGAATTCCAAGAACTAAAAGAAGATATGAAGAAATTTGTGAACAAAATGGAAATATCAACAAAGAGACAGAAAACCTAAAAAGAAATTTAAAAAAAGAAATTTTGGAGTTGGAAATACAGCAACTAACATGTAAAATTCATAGGAAGGATTCAAAGGTAGATGGTACAGACAAGAAAGAGAATCAGTGAAATTTAAAATAGGACAATGAAAATTATTGAGTCTGAGAGGAAGAAAGAAAAATAATAGAAAAGTGAACAGAGCCTAAGAAACCTGTGAGACTCCATCAACTGACCACCAAGCCAAGCAACATGTGCACTGGGGAGTCCCAGCAGGAGAAGAGAGATGATTTCAAGAGCTAAATGCTGAAAACTCCCCAAATTTGATGAAACATACAAACATCCTAGAAGCTCAACAAACTCCAAGTAAGATGAATTCAAAGAGACAAATACAAAGATACATTATAGTCAAATTTTCAAAAGGCAATGACAAAGAGGGGATGTTAAAAGCAGCAGAGATAATACAAAGATCATCAATAAGAAAAGCAGTAGATTTCTCATCAGAATTTTGGAGGCTAGAAGTCAGTGGACATATATCGTCAAAGTGCAGAAAGAAAGAAAGAAGAAAAGAAAGAAAGAAAGAAAAAAAAAAGAAAAGGAAGGAAGGAAGAACAGAAGAAACTGTCAACCAAGAATCCTATTTCTTTCTGGCAAAACCTGTCCTTAAGAAATAGGGAGAAATTAAGACATCCCCAGACAAAACAAATACCAAAGGAGCTGTTCTACTGTTCCTGCCCTGCAAGATGTGCTCAAGGGAGTCCTGCAGGAGAAATAGGGTGCTAAACAGTGACTTGAAGCTGTATGAAGAGAGAAAGATAACAATGAAGGGAAATGCATGGGCAATTATACAAAGCTACTTTTATTGCAGCAATGATTTGAACTCTTTTTTTGTTGTTGTTTTCTGCATGATTTAAGAGACTAATACATTAAGAAAACAATTATTAGTCTCAAGCTAGTATTATTGCAAATTTGGTAACTGCACACTTCGTTTTCTATATAATTTAAGAGACTAATTCATTTAAAAGAATGATAATGTTTTGGGGCACACACTGCATAAAGACATAATTTTGTGATATCAACAACCAAAAGAGGTGGAGCTGGAGCTGTAAAGGAACATATATTATTGAAGTTAATCTAGTAGACACTCACATTTTACTGTTAAAAAGATGTTAAATGGACTCTCCCTAGTAACCACAAATAAAATGGTTATAGAATACATACAAAAGAAAATGATAATGGAATTTAAACATTTTACTAAAAATTTCAAATAAACACAAAATAAATCAGTAATTCAGGAAATGAAGGACCGGAAAAGTTATAAGGAAGAAATGGAAAATCTGTAGTGGCCTATAACTAGTAAGGAGATCGAGTAAGAAAAAGTATATATCCCAATAAAGGAAAGCCCTAGATCTGATGGCTTTGCTGATGGAAGCTACCAAACATTTAAAGAGCTAATATCAGTTTTCATTTTTTTTAAATTGAAGAGGAGGGAATATTTCTTAAATTACTCTATAAGGTGAGCATTACCTTAATACCAAAACCAGGCAAAGATTTGATAAGGAAATAAAACTATAGTCTAATATCTCATATAAATATTGATGCAAAAATCCTCAACAAAATACAAGAAAACCAAATTTGGTAGCATATTTAAAGAATTGTACCAAGTGGAATTTATACTGGAATGGAAAGATTTTTTTCAACATACAAAAATTGATCAGTGTAAAACACCATGAAGGACAAAAACTCACATGATAAATCAGATGAATTAGCAAAAGCATTTGTCAAAATTCAACACCCTTCCATGATAACAAGTCTCAACAAACCAGCAATAGAAGGAAACTACTTCAACATAATAAAAGCCATATACTGAAAAACCCACAGCCAACATCCCACTCACAGGTGAAAAACTGAAAGCTTTTCCTGTAAGATCAGGCATAAAATAAGTAATCCCACTTTTGCCACTTCAACATACTACCCAAAGTTATAGCAAGAGGAATAAGGCAAGAAAAAGGAAAAGAAACAAAAAGCATCCAAAATGGAAAGGAAGATGTAAAATTAGCGCTGTTCACAGATGATATGTTTTATATGTAAAAATCTCTAAAGTTTCTGAGCAAAAGAACTGTTAGATTGAATAAATGAATTCAGTAAAATAGCAAGATAAAAAAGAAAATCAGCTGAATTTTTATTCTTTAACAATGAAAGAAAATTTCCAAAACAATTACATTTACAATAGGATCAAAAATAAAATTAACCAAGGAGGTGAAAATTTTGTACAATAAAAACTACAAAAAATTGCTGAAAGAAATTAAAGACAGAAATAAATGGGAACACATCTCCCAGTGTCAGGACCACACAAAATGGTCTACTGATTCATTCAGTAGCTTACTGATGCAATCTCTATCCAAGTCTCATTGATATTTCTTGCAGAAATAGAAAAACTCATCTGAAAATTCATATGAAATTTCAAGGGATCCCAAATAAACCAGACAATCTTGAAAAATAAGAGTAAAGCTAGAGAGCCATACTTCCTGGTTTTCAAACTAACTACAGTACTACAATAATCACAACAGTGTGTCACCAGTATATGGACGGACATATACAGCCATGAGCTAGAATAGAGAGCCTGAAAATAAACCTTTGCAAATATAATCAAATGATCTTTGAACATTCAATGAAAAAATGACAGTATTTTTCAACAAATGGTGCAGGAAAAACTGGGTATCCATAGGCAAAGAAAAAAAGGAAAAGAAGTTAGATCTTTATCTAGCACCATACAGAAAAATTAACTGACAGTGGGTAAAAGGCTTAAGCATAAGGCCTACAACTCTAAAGCTCTTGGTGGAAACATAGGGAAAAATTTCATGACACAGGACACGCTAATGATTTTTTTGGGTATGACACCAAAGACCTAGGCAACAAAAAATACAAAAATTGGACTCCATAAAAATTTTTAAATTTGTCCACCAACAGATAATGTTTAAGGGAAAAAGCTCACAGGAGAACATATTTGCAAATTATACATATGGGGGGTTTCTGGGAATCAAATCCAGGGGTGTTCTACTACTATGCTACATCTCTGTTTCTTTTTTAAAATTCTCATTTTGAGCTAAGTTGCCCAGGCGAACTTGAACTTTCAGTCCTCCTGCCTCAGCCTCCCTAGTCCCTGGGATTACAGATATGTGCTACCATGCCTGGGTGCAATGATATATTTCACAAGACATTAATATTTGAAACATGTAGACAATGCCTGCCAGTGAACAATAATAACAAGCAACTCAATTAAATTGGACAAAGAACCTGAATAGACATTTATTCAAAGAAGATATACACATGACCAATAAGCACATGAAAAGACATTCAACAATACTAATCATTAAGGAAATGCAAACCAAAACCGCAATGAGGTACCATCTCACATCCATTAAGATAACCACTATATATAAAAACAAACAAACAAAATAGCAAGTGTTGGCACGGATATGGAGAAATTGGAATGCTGTGCACTATTGGTGGTAAAATGTAAAATGGTACAACCTTGTAGGAAACGGTAGGGCAGGTCTTCAAAAATGTAAATTAGAATTGCCATATGGTCCAGCAATTCCACTTTTAGATATACACCCCAAAGAATCCCAGGTCTCAAAGGATATTTGCACACTCGTGTGCTTGGTATTATTAACAATAGCTAAAAGATGGAAAACAACACAATGTCTATAAACAAAATGTAGTATGCACATACAATGGAATATCACTCAGGTTTAAAAAGGAAGGGAATTCGGATATACCAAATGGATGAATCTTCAGGGGATTATTTAAGTAAGTCAATCACAAAAAGACCAAAAAATGTATACAAATGATTCCATTTCTGCGAGGGTACACAGGGCAGACAAAATCATAGAGACAGAAAATAGAATGGTAGTTGCCAGTGGTAGTGTTGGGGAAGGAAGAATGGGGAATTACTGTTTGGTGGGTGTAGAGTTTCAGTTTTGCAAGAGTTTTGGAGCTAGATGGTGGTGGGGATGATTACATTTAATACTTCTGAAGGGCATCATTAAAACTGAGGAAGCTAGTGCATTTTGTCACATGTAATTTTATCAAAAACATTGAAAAACACATGTGTGTATAAATGTAAGATAAAACTGAACAAGTAAGTGAAAAAAATCCAAATATACTGAGGTTGAAGTTCAGGATAGCTGTTGCCTTACCAGTGTGGAGGGAAGGGCAAAGGGCAGGATAGACAAGGGGGACATGGGGAGATATAAATTACTGGCCATATTCTGGGTCTTTTGATAAATCAAATTAATATAGATGGACATAACCTAAAAACCATGGTCAATCCAATACTGTCTACCTGAGGGTAGATATGAATATATAAATTAGGAATGAGTCTGAGAAATGGCCCCTCTTTTCAAACCCTGAAGAGCTCACACCCGGATTGTGTTGTTTGAATCTGATTTGGCATCTCTGGAAGCCCTGGTGTGACAAGGCTATTTACAGGAATTCTACCCTGGAGAAGGCAAGAGGGGTGTGAATGGTCTTTAAGCATTTGAAGGGCTGCTACACAGAAGAGAAATAAATATTTATTCAGATTGCAGAGAACAGAAATAGAACTAGCAGCTAATTATGAATTTTGGAGCATGCTAATGATGGCAACGGTATGAGTTCTTTTACTTCAACGGGGAGATTGCCTTTTCCAGCCTTTGTCAAAAGAGAAGTCTCTTAGGGCCTTCCAGTTTCTGGTTTCAGAGAAGTGGGGCAAAATTAAGACTTTCTGAACAGTGTGTTAAAATATAAAAGTGGGTTGGGATGCAATATGAAAATGAATTTATTCTAAATGAGAAGTAAAAAGACATAGAATTCTTGTAAAATTTATGGTTGATGTTCTATTTTTTGTTTTTATTGGTAGACACAAAGCTTTCTTCACTCTATTGCTGGGTTGGCCACTAATCACATAGTAACTTGTGGTATTTCCTATATGGCTGTTGAACATTCCTGGTGTGTATGGCTCATTTTTCCAATTAGGATGTAAATTTCTCGACATAAAGGATTGTCTTATATCCTTTGCACATTCCACAGTGCTTTTCATAGGACAGGAGCTCAGTGTGGGTATTGGAGTTCTGATTACCATGGTGTTTGCTGGTTGCATTCATTCACTCCACAGTTCTTTATGGAATATGTGCTTTGTTTGTGAGGAGGCTGGAAATGTAGACTAGAGATGCCTTTGGATAGGAGGGTTAGTTTCATTTCTTGGAGGCTGAGTGCTGGGGTTTATCTTCAATAACCCGTTCCCTGATTTCCAGAAAAAAAGCCCAGTAGATCATGGAGATGGCACTCAGTGTGCTCACCTGGATAGATCCTGAAGAACCCAGTTGAGCTGCCAAAATATTGCCAGGTCAGTGTAGGGTCTCTCTGAAAGTTCTCCACAAAAACAGGGTTCAATGCCTCAGACATGTAGACTCCATTTAAAATGTCTGGATCTGAAGTGTGAGACGATAAAAGGAATTTTAGGAGAAATCAAGCAAAAAGTAAAAGTGATCAAATGTTCACATGCTAAACACACACATGTGCATACACACATACTGCAGTGATACAGTTTAGAACTTCTTTCTATATCTCACGTGAAAAGTCACACTCACATCCTTTAAACCAGAAACATCGAGTTTTCTCCCAGCCTATGTGCTGTGCTTTTCATGTGTCCCTCAAAAATTCATGTGTTGGAAGCTTGGCCCCCAGTGTGGCAAGGTGAGAGGTGCTAGAGGCTAGTGGGAGGTGCTGGGGCACTAACCTGGGAAGAAATTTTTGTATTTCTTATGGGATCCTGGATAGTTCTGAGAGGTTGTTATATAAGCACACACCTGGCTCCTCTACACTCTGGCTTCCCATCTTGCTGTGTGATCCCACTATGATGTTATTCACCATGTTGTGATGTAACCAGGGGACCCTCCCCAGAGCCAGTGCTATGCTATTTGAAAATTCAGGCTTCCAAATGGTGAGCCAAGTCCCTTTTCCTTATAAGTTACTCAGCCTCAGGTATTTTGTCATATCATGAAAAACAGACTAACAAACACACCATGATGGTGTGAAATAATTTCTTTTCTCATCCTCTGTCAAGGAGGCTGGAGAGACAATGTATGGCCCTGCTTCTCAGGGAAATGGAGACAAAGTCATGAAAACCCTCCATTGTCGCCACCCCACCGACAACTGCCCAATGGTCAGAGAGGGGTGACCTTTGTTGTACACATTGGTGGGCAGCTGCACACTGCTGATGGAGGTGTTCACTCTCAGGTTGCTGAAGTGTGCGTTGGGCTCCAGGATGAATTCAGCTCCCAGCTCCACAAAGTTGCCTTTCTCATCTTTCTCATTGATCAGGACTGAGTTGTAGTAGTCAAACTGTGGATGGCAGGGAACGAGCCCAACAGAGACAGAGACATAGGGATGTGCAGAGTGAGAGAGAGAGAAAGGGATAGTGCGCATCAAAGGAGTCTGCTGTAAAAGGAGGGACAGGATAGACTGGGTATCCACACATGCTCTGCTGGGTGGAGAATCCAGACAAAGGTTGGGTTGATTTGGGGTCAACAGGTGTCCAGATAATTGGAGCAAAGGGCTCATTAGGTTGGATTTTGCTGTAAGCTGTCCTGATTATTGCTTTGGTTCTCCACACTTTAGCATGTGTGGACACAGCCAGAGCTGGAGATGGAGATGAGAAGACACTCAAGAAGAGGTGAGGAGACACAGAGCCTCATCAGTACTGCCTCTTCCTCCCAGGGAAGAGTCCTGGGGACCCAGGCAATACCCAGGAGTCTCTGGGCCTAGGTCTGAGGCTGCAGTTTCTGTATCCCACTCCACAGGGCAGGAGTCTTCTCTCTGCCTCTTATGGGCAGTGGTGGAGGATCCACCTTGATAACTACCCTTGGAGTCATAAGCAGGTCTCCTTCCCATTCCCTCCATGCTACAGGGCCCACCCTGTGTCACTGCCACACATTGTGCCGCTCCCAGCACCATCTCACAGCCCTGTGGCCAGCGTGAGCCTTCTAAAGCACATGTCTAGCTGTGTCTCCCCCTACTCCAATCCTTCCATACTTATCATTCTTTAAGCAGAAAGCTCAAATGCTGGTTTTGGCATGCAAGGCTCCCACAATATTTCTCAACACCTCTCCAAGGCCACCTTCTGCTTCACCACCCTCTGGCCACACAGAACCTTCCACTCACTGTATCCTCAACGAGCCTTGTGTTTTCTTATTTCTGTTCCTTCTCCTTTCCCTAATCCTAAGGACCCTTCTCCATGCCTTGACTGCCTAAATCCCAGCAGCCCAAGGCCCAGCCCTCGAGCCACGCTGTCTGCAGGTGTTTCTGCACTCCTCCCCTTTCCAGTCCACATTCCCAGAATGCTCAGTCCACCCGTTCGTGTGAGCTTGGTACCCACCTTCCATGGGAGTTACTTGGTCTGTGAACTTCTTGAAGTCAAGAGTCTGTCTCACTCCTGAGGCCAGCTCATGGCTTTGCCCATGGGGTTGGGGTGCATAGTCCATGATTATAGAACGCGTGGATTACCATTCTGTACCCCAACCCCATATCCATACTCAGGCCCCCGATACAGTTGCCCTGGGTAGGTGCTGGGGAAGCACTCATCAAACCCTCCCAGCACCAGTTCTAGAAGAGCACTTACCACCAGGGATGCATTGAATTCATGATTCAGGTCAGCCTCCTCAGCAGCCTCCACGAGACTCTGAGAGAAGGGAATGCAAAGGGGAGGAAGAATGGGTAAAGGGGGCCACAGGTTTGAAGTCAGTTGAACAGACATTACGTGACCCAGCAACTCCTCTCCTAGCTGCATAACTCAGAGTGAAGTTCCTGTGCTCCTCCCTGCTCTCCTTACTCCCAGCCCCTTTGGCTGTGAAGACCCATCTGTATCATCCACAGGTACTCCGAGGGCCTCCCAGACAGCAGAGGTGCTTACACAAATGCTCAAGTGACTCTGTCACTGGACATCCACCACCCTGGCAGGGTGGGGTAAGAAGGGAATGTGTTCTCTTCCCTGCTAAGAAGCACCTACTCTGGATGCTGGCAGGGACTTGGCTGGTACAAACCAGTAGACACAGCCTCCCACTGCTCCCAGCCAGGAATCGGACCATCCAAAACCAGCATGGTTATTGAAAGGACTCTTAAGACCAGTCTTACTCTCCAAGGAGCCAGGAGAGGAGGCGGGGCGGGGGCGGGAGGCGTTTGGCAAACCTTGACAGCCTTCACTTTCCTTCTCAGCATGTTCTCCATGTCCTCTGAGAACTTCCTCACCAGCTCCAGGCCATCCACCTCCTTGATCTTCAGACTGGGTTCCACATCCTTGTATTTCTGTTCAGTGTGACATAGGAGAGATGGGCACTCGTTGTCTTGAACTGGGATGCTGGCACCTGACTATACATGGCTCCATTCTCAGCAAGCACATGCACACATGCAGAGCCTTGTTTTCCCCACTGGGGGCAAGGACAGGCCCTCTGCTCTTTCCATAACCTCCCAAGCAATAATGATAGCTGCCTCTTTCGGATTGCCCTGTTTCAGGGACTCTAGCCACATTGCAGTTAATGTCTTTGCTGGAGAGTAGACCAACACTCCAAATCAATAAACTTGACCAAAGCTAACAACCAGTGAGCAGTGCAGCCTGGATGGGGCCAGAGCTCCACAACTTCCATGTGCACACTTTTCAGAGTCCCACTGTTTCCTGACACCTGCTCACATCCACAGTGAGCCCACCTGAAGCATTTGTTCCCCCATCTCTAGTGTGCTAGAAAATGCACAGTGCTTTCAAGGCACCCCTGTTCAATGCCAGGGAGCCCAGGAGAGCCAGGTCTACTTCACTCCTACTGCTTGTGTGTATCACAAATGTCTGTTGACACAGCTCTGCAACCTAATGGTCCTGTGACCTTAGGCAAGGCACTCAGTTTCCTTGTCTGCAAGATGTGACATTTCCAATAGCTGTAGAATATGTTCTACAGTGCAGTGACTAAAGATTGCCTTTACCCAACACAGCCACATAATTACTGCCTTGTCTTTCTCACTTGGGGTTGGAGGGTGCAAAGGAGAAATCAAATAAGCTGGTGTTTGCAACTTAGGGGTGTACTGTGAGTGCAGGCTGAGTCTCAGCTCTCGCGAGGGCAGTGGCTCTGGACAGGGTGAGCTCCTCTCACGCACCTGCTTCAGCAGGAAGACCTGGGGTTGTGGGGAGAGGAGCCAAGGGAGGGCAGCGGTGTGGTCACGTGCAGGCAGAAAAGCTGAGATTTGACATCATTTATAAGATGGAAGAGATGCCTCGTGGAGTTGTGCTGAGAATTAATCATGAATATAAAGCTCTTAGCAAGTGGTAATAATAGAGAAGGGCAAGCTATTATTAAACTGCTCTGGGAGTTGTAACTACCAGAGAAAAATGAAGTTGGGTGTTATCTGGTACAAGGACAGGACAGCCACGAATCTGCACGTAAAGTACTCAATAAACAAGGGGAGGAGGTGCTGGAGCACCAGCCCTTCCACTTCTTGCTGGGAGCTCAGGCCTGGGTTCAGGCCTTTGCTGGGTGTGCCTGGAGGACCTGGGACCAGAGGTGAGGGCAGTTGTCCCCACACAGATGGCCACCAGCTGGCCACCAACCTGCTTCTACCCAGGATCTGCACTGTCCCTTGAGGTTCTGCTGGCTCTTCTCGAATGTCCCCTCCCCACTGTGGGAGTCAGGCCTGCGTCTCAGCCTTTCTGCTCCCTCCGTCCCTTCTCTTCACATGCCCCAGTCTTTTGCAGGTCTAATGCCATCTTGGCTTCCTGAGGACCTGAACCGACAACACTCTTGACTTTGTCACTGTGCTAGTCCTACTAACTGACTCTGAGGTAAAAGCATCATTCGCCTCCCCGGGCCTCAGTTTCTACAACTGAAAATGAGTGGATTGGGTAAGATGGTCTCAAAGCCCTCACAGACATTCCGGGACTCTAATTTTCTACCAGAAAGGAGACCTGGGGTGACTGTTGGGTGTGGAACACTAACCTTCTGCAGCAAGAGGGAGCCCGAGTATTTGGTGACGGTGTTGTACAAGTCCCTGCCAAAGGTGTCTGCCCACAGTTTCACCCTTCGAGGGAGGAAAGCATACTTATGAACATGTGCAGACATGGGTGGGGACACACACAGAGGCACACAGATACATGCACGTGCAAAGGAAGTCTACACACAGGCACCCACTGCGCACACACACAGACATGCAGAGATGCATTACGATACATATAGAAATCCACACATGCACAGGGGCACCCATACATACATGCACACTCACAGATACCCAGAGGCACACACAGAACACTCCTGTCCCTTCTGTTCTGGCTGCAGACTGTTCTGGCAGGGAGCAGTTGGAGAGCCTGCCAGGGACTGTAGCCACACACTGCGGTTTAGTGAGCCCGTAGCTGGGTCTCCTGCTGAGATCATGGGGCTGATGAGCCAGGAACCAGGCCAGAGCTCAGAGTCCAAGGACTCTGGCCTTTGAGTGGAGCAAGGAGTGAGAGAGACGGTGGGCAGAGTAGGCAGGGAGGGAACAGGAACTCTCTGGGAACAGCTACAAGTCTCCAGGAGCTGTTCACACTGTTTCGCTCTTTAGGGTCACCAGGGACCACTGGCCTTCTGCTGAACCCCAGGGACAGCATGGGAAGGGGCAGGAGGAGGCTCCAAGTGGCCACTGCAGAAGCTGAGAGCAGGGCTGGCTGGGAGGGCAGGTGGAGGCCTCCCCTCAGCCTTGTGTGGGCATCCCAGTGAGGACCCTGGAGCTCTCACCCAGCTCCCAGAAGTGCACTGCAATTCCCCCATGGTTGGCGCATAGAGTTTTGGGGTGTCCTGGGGCCCCGGGATGGGTGGATAGGATACTGTCTGTGGCTCCCCAGATGGAGCAACTGTAACGTGCCTGCATGGCCATGTGTAGGTCAGCATTCTCCCAGTTGCTCTATCAGTATTTCTTGAGGTCTTATCGTGTATCTGGCATTGTGCACAGCCTGGAACCACACCACAGTGCAGCATGATGCATGCTTGAAAGTGGCTGGTGAAGCCAAGGGAGGGATAGTGGTGGTGAGGGAAGGCTTCCTCAGGGAAGTGGGGTCTGAGTTCCAGGTCAGAGTATGGTAGAAGTTAGCCCCTCGGAAAGATTAGGAAGAGAATTCTAGGCACGGAGTACAGAATTGCTCAGAGGAGTCAAAAATGTCTTCCATGTTTCCAGCTTGAGCCATTGAGCTCATGGTGATATTATCAGACAGAATTAAGACTATCAGGAAAAGTAGTTTGAGGGGCGTGGAAGGTGTTGAGTGTAGCTTGGGTGATGTTGAATGTGAGGTTCCTATTACAGGGCTGCTGAGTTCCATTGGGCAGGATGTGCACTGCACAACTCTAGAATGCATCAAATCATATATTTTGAACGACACAAGCCTGAATTTAAAACATTCCATGATGTTCAGGAAGATGTGTCTGTAGGCTTTGGGTATGTCAGTCTGACGGGTAGAGAGAGGGCTGCAAGTCATGAGTATCTAGCTAGGGGCTGAATTTCTGGGGTCAGAGTGGCACTCTCAAGGAGAGTGTGCACATGAGCAGATCTGTGGATGCAGACAAACACTTGGGGCAGCAGCAGTTTCAGGGCCGTGCCGATGGAAAGGAGTACTTGAAAAAGACAGCGAGAACTCAGGAGTCCACAGGAAACTGGGAGAGAGTGCAAGGTCACAAAAGATTCAGGGGTCAGGGAGCTGCAACGCAAAAGGTGCAGGGGATGAGACAAGAATGTCTGCTGGGCTGGGCAACAGGAGGTTTCAGGTGACCTTGACAAGGACAGATTTGGGAGAGCAGGGGCTGAGTGGGAAGCTGCACGTGAGACGTGGAAGGGTCCGAGGGATGGGGAAGGCTGAGCAGAAGGATCCAGTAGGAGAGACAGTGTGAAGACTGGGGGAGGAGCCCTGGGGTCAGGACCTGGGAGAAGGCAGGATGGAAGGCGCAGGAGGCACTGCAGGGCAGGCCGTCTCAGCCTGCTCCGAGGTTGCTGTGCAGATGGCAGCTCTGAGGCCTCCTGCACGGAGATCTGGATTCCAGCCATCTGTCCCTGGCCCCCAGCCATTCCTGGAGCTTGCTGTCTCCTATCAGGTGGCCTGTGCTCTGGGATGCAGACTGTTCTCAGCATCTCCTTTAGCAACACATGGTTTCACAGGCCAGCAGCAGGTGTCCCAGTGAAGCAAGGCTAGGCTGGCCTGTTACTTGCCTCGTGATCTGGGGGAGTCATCTGACCTCCCTGAGCCTCTGTTTTCACAATTGCATAACAGAAATGATGTTATCCACTTCACTAAACTGCTGTGCAGACTAAGGCACTGGGCACCATGTCAGGCATAGATCAAAAGCAACACGCCCAATCCACCACTCCCCAAAGCTAAACACCGCGTTGTTTGGGCTCCCCCAGCCTCCTTTGCTAAGACATGTAGTTGGCAGCTGGCTGTGCAGTAGCCTTGCTATCTTGCTGGGCTCGAGGGGCTGCTCTTAGTTTTGGACTGAGCAGGTAGCACCTGCAGTATAGAATGTGCTGCTCCCTAGATGGATTAGAAATTTCTTTTCTAGGAGCACCAGGGCCTAAGACTGAAAAACATCCTGGAGATTTTGCACAGTAGTTTATACCAAGGTGTGTATGGCTGATACTAGATTCCTTTCTGGAGCTGTTCTCAATGGTGAGGTATAAAATTAAGGCCTGGAGGAGGCAGAAATGTATAGAAAAGGATAATGAGGCCACTGAAATCCAGTTTTACCTAGTCCTTGGACAAGCTACCTCCTCTTTGCATGAATCATTCCAAAGGTTTAGAACTGCTTTACCCTTTCAGAATGTGAAAATACAAATTTCCTAGCAAGTCCTATGGGGAGCCGTGATGATCAACTTCAGAACCAAAGTAGCCCCCGCCAAGCAACCTCATCACAGTGAATGCCCTGGAGAGAGCATCCACCCTGCAGGCGCTGGACATGCAGACTGTCACGCCAGCAAGGAGAGAGAGCCCTAGAGATCATTCTGCTTGAAGCTATCAGGCTCCAGGGAGGGGGCAGGCAGGACTCCAAACCGAGAAGAGACTATGGGAAGAAGGAGGTTGAGGTAGAGAAGGTCTTTACAGCAAGGCAGTGGGCAGTCATCGCTGGCAGGGAAGAGCCCAGAAGGGCAGAAGAGAGGATGGAGATCTGCCTGGGGCACAAAGGGAAAAGCATAGAAAATTTTCATGGGAGGAAGAGAGGGGGTTGGACTTGATGCTTACGTTTCCAGAGGAATCTTGGTCTGACCCCATGTGGGGGCCAGGGAGGTGCTGGACAGCAGCAGCCACAGGATGACCACAGTCTTCTGCAGGCAGGCCCTGGCCCATGGCCACTGGTGGCAGGGGGCCCCAGGGCCGGGGGAGCTGGGATTTGGGAGGAGCTCGAGCATGGTGTACCCGCTGGGCTCAGGGAAAAGGAAGGAGCAGCCCCAGCCCACGGAGTCTCTTGCCTGTCACCCAGGTCCCTGGGATGTCCAGAGCCTTCTGCCTGTGGGGTCCCAGCAAGCCTGGGGTCCTCAGCCTCTCATCAGGGTCCCGCAGCACCAGCTAGCCCCCGACAGTAGGTGGGAGACAGTGGGACAGGCTGGGACAGAATGAGCCCCGCTAATCCATCAGCTTCTCCTCTAATCCTTGACTGACAGCAAAGGAGGGGCTGGCAGGAGGTTCGAGGTGACCTCAGTGGGATTACCCTGATTCCAGCTCTTCTTGTGCTGGCCAAGCACACATGCCTGCTTTAAAGAGGCAGACCCAGGCCCATACAATAGCCCTGGGGCCTAGGGAAAAAGGGTACTGCTACCCTGAGCAGAGAACAGCGGCAGCTGAGTTTGCACAATGCTCTGATTGAAGGAGACCATATAAAACCCTGTCTTTAACTTAGAGCAGCCCTGGGAGGAAAGTGGCATCAACCCCGATTTGCAGGGTCCTCAAGGCTTGGGGAGGTGGTGGGCAGGGTTGGGAGTGTGGCTTAGGGTTCTGGGCGTGGGGGCTTTGGGCCAATTGACGGATAAACCAAAAGTCTGTGAGCCCATGCGCCAATTCCCACGTGCACAATTCTCTGTGAGATGTTTCCTGTGACATTGATGGTACTTCTAGGCATGGACTCCTTCCTCTCTCCCCAGGGTTCCTAGCCAGATATTTTTATAAAATTTGCACAAGTAAGAAAATTGAGCCACAATAGGTTAAGGATTCTGTCTTTTCACATCCTGACTTATCCTCTGTCAGACTCTCTCTTGGCCGGCAGCATGTTGGAGTGGCTGTGAGCATTTGGAGGATGCAGCTCATGGGGGAAGTTGAACTGGGGAAACATTTCATTGGGGCTTAGCAGAACATATTTAGGTCACTCATGGTCACTTTCTCTTATAGACAAGTCCTATCTAGCCGTCCTGGGTGTGAGGGCATTTGGGGACACACATCACCCACAGGACATGGGGACAGGCAGGTGCTGCTGGGAGGAGGCATTGCAGAGTGGATATGACCTGTAGGACTTGCCACTGGCAGCAGGTAGCAGGGCAGAGGAAATAAGGCTCCCAGTGCACTGAGACACAGCCCTAGATGGCAAGAAATCCTTTCAAAGGTAAAGATTCAGTCGTCAGCAGAGGATTTGCTTCTCATGAAGGCCTGGCCAAGACAGGCATTAGCTCTCCTGTTAGGAAACTAGTTGAGATTGAATGTTATAATTATGAACATGTTACACATTGGTCTCTTTTCTTACCGGAGTATACAAAACAGAAGTGATCAAATTTCTTGTGATTGTGGGGCGCAGGCACGCCCAGGGTCTCTGCACGTATGGCCACACATCCTGTGCACCCCAAGTATCAGACGCAGTGTGACTGCTGCATCTCATCGTGAGGAAATCTGGTGGCTCCAGCAAAATGGTATGCAAAGTTGCCACCGACGCAGTAAAAGGCTTGAAGAAGCAGTGTTCAAGTGACAAAACTCCTACACACATTCATCAATAAGTCAATGTTGTAGTATCAGAAATCTGGTTACACAGTTATGTGGCTCAACTCAGCATGGTAGCAGTTTTCAAATGCATTTGAATGGTTCCTGTGAAGGTTTTCATTTCAGATTAATATTATATAATAATAACATGTTCCAGGGTGACAGATTATACAAATTTAGCAAAAATACTGCAGAGATATGTTGGACAGCTTTAAATAAAAGAATATGCAACGTTTCTAGGCATTGCGATTTTTGTGGTATTTATTGGCTCCTTAAAATTCAAAATTTGGAATGATTTTTTAAATTCTAAACAGATCTTCACCTTCTTCCAATTTTTCAATCATGGCAAAATACATATACAATTTGCCAGCGAGACCATTTTTAAGTGTGTAATGCAGTATTATTAAATAGATTCATAATGGTATAAAACCACCACCGCTGTGCATCTCCAAAATGCTTTTCATCTTGTAAAACTCAAACTCCATACCAGTTAAACAATAACTCCTCATTCTCCTTTCCTAACCCTGCCGCTGGCAGCCACCATTCTTCTTTCTGTCTCCTTGATTTTGACTGCTGTATCTCACGTAAAGGAAATCATACTGTATTTGCCCTTTGTATTTGGTTACTTTCCTGAGCAGAACATCTTTCAAGTTCATGCACAGTACAGCACATGTCAGAGTTCTCTTCCTTTTTAGCGCTGTAGAACATTCCATTCTATGTACAGACCGCATTTTGCCTACCCATTCACCCCTCAATGGAGACTTGGCTCAGCACCACTCTGGTTTAAGCCACCTTGGGTCCCTCCCTGGATTACGGCTCCACCCCTTGCGCCTCTGGAAGCTCCTCGGTGTGACCACCTCCTTGAAGCCTAGTGCCCTGGAAAGAGGAATGAGAACCAGGCACCTCCGCTGGCCGTGTCCCCCAGCCCAACACCACTGCTCCCCTCGTCAGGAGGCTACCTCTTCCTCCTTTTCTCCCCTTAGGCTCCAGTAACTGCTTCCTTCTCTTGCCTTGCAGGGTGATAACAGCTCAGCTGCTCTTCATCCCTAGGTCACTGCTACAACTTCCCTTCAGTCCTAACTGTCCAAGGAGTTCCTCTAAAAGTCAGCTTTGCTGGAATTATCCTGTTAGTAGGGTCCCACATATTTTTTCCTGCCTCTGTCTGACCGCTGGTCTACCTACCCCATCATCTTTTTTCTTTCTTCTCTCTCTCTCTTTTTTCTTTTTTTTTTGGCCATACTGAGAATTTGGCCACCACTGAACTATATCCCAATTCCTACTCTGTTTTTTTGTTTTTGTTTTTTTTTGGTACCGGGGATTGAACTCAGGACCTTGCACTTGCAAGGCAGGCGCCAGAACCACTGAGCTAAATCCCCAGCCCTCCTACTCTATTTTTTAATGCAACAACTGAGGGACCCTTTGAAAATGTAAGACCTGTCACTCCTCTGCTCAGAAGCCCCAAGGGCTGACCTACAGAAGCCCCAAGGGCTGACTTACAGGAAAAGCAGATTTTTTTTGTTTTTTTACAAATTCCTACAGCAGCTAGACCTGGCTTCCTCCCTGCCTGACCAGGCCTCCTGTTACCTGCCCTTCGCCCCAGGTCACCATCCCGATGGCTCTTGGCTGCTCCAGGGCACATCAGGGATGCTCCGCTGCAGGACCATGACATGACAGCCCGAGTTCCCTCTGTGGCTCTGCCTGTACTTCTTTTCCCTGGATGACCAGCTCCTTCATTTCTTTCAGGTGTCTGCCAGTTGGGATCTTAGTCTGTTTTCTGTTGCTATAACATAATACCCGAGACTGGTTAATCTATAAAGAATAGAGGTTTGTTTCGTCTCATGGTTCTGAAGCCTGGGAAGTCCAAGCACACAGTCCTGGCATCTGCTCAGCCTTGCACCACTTCAACTCACGGCAGAAAGCAGGAGGGCAAGTAGGGGTGTGGAGAAAAGACAAAACACAAGGGGTGACCTTGCTTTTAACACTCATTCATAGGTAAGCAATCCAGTCCTGTAAGAGTGAGGACTCAACTCCAAGAAACTTCATGACCTGTTCATGAGTCTCCACCCACACGGCCCAAACACCCTACCAGCCCCCACCTCCATGCCAAGCTGAAGCCTGTGCTGTGGTGGCAACACATCATTTTCAAGCCAGAGCTGAGTCTCTGAAGGAAGAGCCCTGCCTGTGAGAAATTCACGAAGAATTTGCTAGAGGGACTATTTACAGCAGTGTGACCAGCGAACAGGGAGACCACTGGGACCCTGCAGTACCCAGGGCTGGAAACAATGAGGAGTCAACCTCAAGGCCTAAAGGGAAGGGAAAAGCACTGGATCCTGTGAGAGGAGGAGACAGGCCATATGGAAGGGACTGTGGCCTCTGTCCAGGAATGGAGACCCCAATGGAAGAGGCTGGAGGAGTAAAGACCCTACTATAGCTTGGGTCTGAATGACCTCCATAGGCTTAATTGCCAGCCTGTGGTGCTACTGGGAAGTGGTGGAATCTTTAAGGGGTGAGGCTTAGAGGGAAGAAGTTAGGTTACCGGGGGTGTGGCCCGGAAGGGAATATTGGTGCCCACCCTCCCTCCTCTCTCTCTCTCTCCTTCCTGGCTGATATAAGGTGGACCACTCTCTCTGCTACCTGTTCCTACCAGGATGCGCTGCCTTGCCACAGTGCAAAAACAACAGGCCAAGTGAGCATGGACTGAAACCTGCAAAACTGTGATCTAAAATAAACCTTTCCTCCTGTTAAGTTGATTAAAGCTATTTTGTCACACTGATAGTGCGATGACCAACATGGTGCCCATCCACTCACTACCACCCTTCTGCTCTGCTCTCCAGCGGTGCCCCCAACCTGCGCTGGTTGGTCACCCAGGAACCCTTTGATGTGGCCTCTCAGGGCAGCCTTGGGTGCATAAGGAGGAGGAGTGGAAGATTCCAGCATCAGGCCTTTACCCAAAGAAGCTCCATTTATGATAAAAATGTTCTTGAATTAGGGTGGTGATGGTGTACAACTCAGTGAATATTCTAAAAACCACTTAATTGAACACTTTAATATGATGAATTTCATAGTAGGTAAATTACATCTCTATTTAAAAACTTTTTTCAAAAGTCACATTTTTAGTGAGTTAAGCTCTCCCTGACCACAAGATCTAAAATTTTACCCACTCCCAGCATTGTTTTTTCTCCCTAGGGTTATCTGTTATGGCATAGGGGATATTTTACGTAAGTCTTGGTGGTGGGGCTCCACCACCAGTCTAACCTCCATAAGAGCACAGGGACTGTGGCCTGTTTTACTCTCGCTGTGTTCCTAGCCCCTCCTGGGTCATGCACAGCCCAGCACAAGCAGGTATGCATGGGGCATGAACCAGTGACTGCGAGGACAGTGACTCTGGCTGCAGATGAAGGGGAGGCCTCAGGCCATGTCTTGCCTGCCCCACTCCAGGGCCTTTGAACAGGTGCTCCAGGGCTCCACTGCTCAGTTTGGAAATCACAATGTGGCCTTGCAAAGGCAATCATTTCCCCTTCATTTTTCAGACGTGTTTCATTTCATTTTCCAGTATCACAGGGAATATCACAAAGGGCATCTGCAATATCTACACACTCACATTCATTGCTGCATTAGTCACGATGGTCAAAATGTGGATGTCACCCAAATGCCATCATGGATAAACCCAAGTGTTAGGGGATAAACCTAACACTTGGTACAGATTGAAGATCTCTTATCTAAAATGCTTGGGACCAGAAGTGCTTCCAATTTCAGAGTTCTTCCAGTTTGGGTATATTTGAATAGGCTTTACAGGCTGTTTCTCTAATTGGAAAATATGAAATTCTCTGAAATCCAGAACTTTCTGAGTTGGGCCATCATTTCAGATTTCTAATTTTCAGGTTAGATTCAAACTTCAAAGGCAGGGAATTCTTTAATAGGCTACAGCATGGATGAACCTTGAGAACATTATGCTAAGTGAAATAAGCCAGGCACAGAAAGACAAATAGCACGATTTTGCTTCTATGAGACACCCAGCATAGTCATTAATAGAGGTAGAAATTAGAACAGCAGATTCCAGGATTCCAGAGGCTGGAAGGAGGAAGGAAGGAGGAACTGCTGTTTAATGATTATATAGTTTCAGTTTTGCAAGATGAAAACAGTACTTGGAAGGGAGGGTGGGGATGGCAGCAAAACAATGTGAATATACATAACACTACTGACAGAATTATACACTTAAAAATAGAGCTTTGAAAAGGAGATACATTTTCAGATTCCTAGTGCCTTTACATCATGGCTCAGCCAAGTTTTACTCTTAGCAGAGGGGGAGAAAGGAGGATAGGATAGAAGGTCATTAAACAAAATGCTATGGTCTAGCTTGAACATGGGCCTCCTACAACCCCCCCCCCCACCCTTACCATCAATTATGAAGAAGCACATCAGGCTGGCATCAAGCTGGATTTGCTGGTGCAAAGGCCTTTGGAAAGTAAGCCTCCGGTTCCTGGACAGTCTGAGGCACATCAAACACCCAAGCAGAGGTCAGAGGGCCGATCAGAGGCAGCCCAGACAGGCAGCAGCTGTGTGAAGGGCCGTCCAGCATGGAGAGGATCCTTGGGGACCTTCCAGGGCTATAAATCAGACACACATGTGTAAATATTGCATGTTTCTCTGGTGTGAGAAACTGAAAATGTAAATAAGGACCAAAATGTATAATAGACATTGAGAAATAGAAAGAAAATGTTCAAATAGGAAGGGGGACTAGGGAGAGGGGAGGGGAAAGGAAGGAAGACCAAAGAAAAAAAGAGAAAAGAAAGAAAAAAATGGAAACAAAGATTTGTAAATGAGGAGGGAAAGAGGGGTTGAAGGGAAGGGAGGGGAATGGGAAAAAAAAAAAGAATCAAGACATATCATGTCCAGGTACAAATTCCCTATGACGAATGTGATCATTATGTATATCTAAAGTGTACCTATATAATTAATTCATTCATTCTAAAACAGGAAAAGGAGCACACGAGCCAGACGGAGACAGGAAGCAATTCAAAGGGGAAGGCCCTGGGGTGGAGGGACAACTTAGGAACTGGAGGAGCACCTGGTGGTGGGAAGAAGCTGGTGAATTTCCACATCTCCCCACATCTTCTTCCACTTCACAGCCCTGGAGGAGCAGGCAAGGAGGCCTGTAGAGGGAGTGAAGCAGCATTGGCTGCCTTGTTTAACCCATATGTGAGTGTGTGTGTTCCAGGTCCCGATCTACCGTGACTGGGCCCCAGGACACTGAACAGACAGGCAATGGAGGCCATGTGACAATGTGACACTCTCTGTGCTGGAAACCAACCAGCACCCTCACTTGGGGACACAGGTGAGGACTAAGCCTTTGCTCTCAAACCCAGGTCCAAGCCATGGAGAAGGGGCTCAAAGCCACTACTTGAGGAAGGAGGTGGCATCAGGTCCCAGCTCTGCCCTAGCTCTAGTTTGACTTTGGGCAAGGCATCCCTCTCTCTTGGCCTCAGTTTCCATATTAGGAGGTTGGAGGACTTGCGTACCTTTGCCTCCTTGCCTACTGCACATGGCCCTCTATCTGGCAAGGGTTTGCGCAAGCTCCGTCTGCTGTGTCCCAGATCTGAGGAACTGTCCAAGTGACCAGGGCCAGACAGCAGCAGTGCTGAGTGAGGGCCACCGTGCTAGAGTTAACATGGAGACAAGATTCATCTGCTATTTAACTGTCTTTTCATCTGCCTTTCAATGGGGCTAAACTTTGTCCTTGCAATTTTATGCATATTAGTAACTAGTTAGCAAACGTTTTAAAGAGGATATGAGAGCTCCAGCTCCGGTGCCTAGGGATCTGGTTTGAACCCCAGCACTGTCCCTTCCTAACCCTGTCATCAAAGTCATCTTGTTTTTCTTATCTGTAGAAATTATACTACCCATCTACATCATATAAAAATGTATTCAGGTGCAAGTAATAGAAGGCCCAACTAACAGATATATAGATATTTATTAAAACAAAGCAAAAGGGGCCAGGGATTTAGCTCAGTGGTCTGGTGCCTGCCTCGCAAGCGCAAGGTCCCGAGTTTGATCCCCGGCACCAAACAAACAAACAAACAAAAAACAAAGCAAGGAACTTGATCATTCATTCTAGAAGCAGCTCATCTTGGTTCTGCTGCTCCATGAAGCCCACAGAGATCCCCCCTTTTTACCCTTCCTTTGTGTGTTTTCATACTCATATTAATCACCTCATTGTCACAAGACAGCTAGCTGCCGCCATTCCAAACATCACATTCAGGTTCACAGGGGTGACAGGAGAAGGGCCATGCCTTGGCTCCCCCATCAGCAGACAAAAGCTTCTGCTGCCTTGGCCAGAGTGGGCCACATGGTCACCCTGAACTACAAGGTAGCTGAAAGGATGGGAATAGGACTATCATCACTGGTCTAGCAAATCATGATGGACTGCCTGGGACTGGGTATTGTCACCAAGGAGGAAGAGGAGGACGGGTATTATGTAGGCAACTATGACTGATTCACTGTCTTGAGCAATAAATGAGATTCTGCATATAAAGCTCTCAGCACAGGGCTTGGCATTCTCTGTCACCACTTACATGTATTATGTTCCTTCCTATAACAGGGTTGATGGGAACAAACTACTCCCAGGTCACTTTAAAGGGAGCTGGCAAAGGGCACACTCCTCTTTTTTTTTTTCAGATAAGAAGAGAAAGGTGTAAAAGCAGGGCCAAGACCAGGCCGAGGACTCAGCTGCAGAGCCCATGTGCTCATGGGAGCTAGAGCTTCCTTGGTCTTTCTGAATTGGTGTAGTAGAATGGCCCTCCTCCACCCAGGGATGAGAGACCTGGTTTACAATCCACACTAGGATACTAATTACCTGTGCAACCTTGGCTTTTTATCTCTTAATTTTATCATCTATCCTAGATACATATGAATTGCCAAAGTTAAATGAAGAAGATATAGAAATTCTAAACACCCCAATAACAATGAGTGAAATTGAAAATGTAATAAAAAATTTACCAACAAAGAAAAGCCCAGGTCCTGATGGGTTCACTGCTGAATTCTACAAGATATTTAAAGAAGAATTTTTGCCATTACTCTTTAAACTCATCAAGGAAATTGAAAGAGAAGCAAGGCTTCCAAATTCTTTCCTGGAAGCAAGTGTTACTTTGATTCCAAAGCCAGGGAAAGACCCAACCCAAAAAGAGAACTACAGAACAATCTCCCTAATGAACATAGATGCAAAAATCCTCAACAAGATACTGGCAAACAGAATACAAAGGGTCATCAAGAAGATCATAAACCCTGACCAAGTCGGATTTATCCCAGGGATGCAAGGATGGTTCAACATCCGTAAATCGGTAAATGTAATACACTATATTAACAGAGTCAAGGACAAAAACCATATGATCATCTCAATAGATGCAGAAAAGCATTTGACAAAATCCAGTACCCATTCATGATAAAAATGCTCAGAAAACTTGGAATAGAAGGTCTTTATCTTAACCTGATTAAGGCTATCTATAAAAAACCAACAGCCAACATCATACTAAATGGTCAAAAACTGAAAACTTTCACGCTAAAATCAGGAACAAGACAAGAATGCCCACTATCACCACTCCTGTTCAATATTGTTCTGGAAACACTAGCCATAGTAATTAGAAAAGAGAAAGAAATAAAAGGAATAAAGATAGGATAGGAAGAAGTGAAACTGTCATTATTTGCTGATGATATGATACTTTACATAGAAGACCCAAAAAACTCGGTCAAAAGTCTTCTAGACCTAATTGACAGATTCAGTAGAGTAGCTGGATATAAGGTCAACACTCAAAAAACAATAGCCTTCTGCAAATAGCAGACCCATTGAGAGAGAAATTTGGGAAATAATTCCTTTTACAATAGCATCTAAAAAAATGAAATATCTAGGAATCAACTTAACAAAGGAAGCAAAAGACCTCAACACTGAAAACTACAGCACTCTGAAGAAGGAGATCGAAGAGGATATAAGAAAATGGAAAGTTATCCCTTGTTCCTGGGTAGGAAGAATCAATATAGTGAAAAGGCCATACTTCCAAAATTACTATATAGATTTAAGGCAAAACTGATTGAAATTCCAATATACTTCACAGAACTAGAGAAAACAATCCAAAAATTCATTTGGAAGCAGAAGAAACCTAGAATAGCAAAAGCAATTCTAGGCAACAGAGATATGGCTGGGGGTATCACAATCCCCAACTTGAAACTATACTACAAAGCTACTGTGATAAAAACAGCATGGTACTGGCAAAGAAACAGACCCAAAGATTAGTGGAATAGATTAGAAGATGCAGAAACAACTCCACACATACTCAGCCACCTCATCTTTGGAGCCAACCACCCTCATTGGAGGAAATATAGCCTGTTCAATAAATGGTGTGGGAAAAACTGGATTTCAACCTGCCAAAGATTAAAACTAGACCCATACCTATCACCATGCACTAAACTAAGTTCGAAGTGGACTAAAGAGCTAAATATTAAGACAGAAACACTAAACTTGCTGGAAAATAAGTTAGGTAGAACTCTTGAAGACATTGGCATAGGAAAAGACTTTATGAACAAATCTTCAGTAGCACGGGAGCTAACACAAAGAATCAACAACTGGGATCTCATCGTATTAAAAACCTTCTGCACTGTAAAAAAAGATACTACTAACAGAGCTAAGAGACAACCTACAATATGGGAAGAAATTTTTAGCAGCTGTACCTCAGACAAAGGTCTACTATTGAGAATATATAAAGAATTGAAAAAAATCAGACCCTCCAAATTCAAAGACCCAATTCAAAAATGAGCATCTGAAATGAACAGACATTTCTCAGACAAAGAAGTGAAAACAGCAACTAAATATATGAAAAAATGTTCAACATTACTGGTCATTTGAGAGATGCAAATGAAAACAACACTGAGATTACACTTCACCCCACAAAAAATGGCTGCTATCAAGAAATCAACCAATAACAAATGCTGGCAGGGTTGTGGAGAGAAAGGAACCCCTCTCCATTGCTGGTGGGAGTGCAGACTGGTGCAACCACCGTGGAAATCAGTATGGAGATACCTCAAAGAACTAGGCCTAGAGGTCCCATTTGACCCAGCTATTCCCCTGCTGGGTATCTTCCCCAAAGAATTAAAAGAATCATACCACAGCGATGTATGTGTACCTATGTTTTTAGTGGCCCAGTTTTTAATAGCTAAAGTTTGGAAACAGCCCAAGTGCCCATCAACTGGAAACTGGATAAAGAAAATGTGGGTTTTTTTATAAAATGGAGTACTGCTCAGCCATAAAGAATGAGAAACTAGAGACATTTATAGCTAAATGGATGCATATTGAGGCCATCCTCTTAAGTGAAATAAATAGGACACACATGTGTAAATACCGAATAGTTTCTCTAGTGTGAGAAACTGAAAGTATAAATAAGGATGAAAATGATTAAAATGAATAATTGATAATTTGAAACAGGAAAAGGTCCAAAGGGGTAGGGGTGGCAGGAGGGGAAGGGGAAAGGGAAGAACGGAAAGGAAAAATTATGAGAAAGAAAAAAAAATGGAAACAAAGTCTATGTAAATAGGGAAGGGTGGAGGGGGTGAAGGGTGCATAGGTAATGGGGGTAAAAATAAGAACCAAGATACATCATGTACAGGTACAAGCACCCAATGATAAATGTAAATGTATTGTATACCCAAAATGTACCAATTAATATATATTAAAAAATTTATCATCTATACACAAAAGAGGTGGGAAAGAGTAGCATGTTATATGGTGAATGTGAGCTCACAATGTTCTATACAAATGCAAGATATTTGAATCCATGAGGTTAGAAGCAAGGTGCCAACCCCAGGATGCACAGTTGGCTTAGTGGTTGGGAGGGTACACACACCCACAAGATGCTAACTGAAACACGTAGAGATGGATGCAAATTTCATACTCATTAAAATGCTAAGAGCTGTCTGCTAAGACTGGCCCAGGAAACACACATAGAAAGGGCTTGTCAAAGGAGAAGGAAAGTGTTATAGGGTAGCCTGCTTCTAAAAGTGGCTTGCCAATTAAATGTTACTGGGTTCTGGGTTCCTTGCTTCTCCTTCTGGAGTTAGATTCCAGAGTCTTCTTGCCTTGAACAAAGAATTGAACAAAAGTCAGGGATTTAGTTCAGTGGTTCCACCATTTGCCTCTCAAATACAAGGTCCTGAGTTCGATCCCTGGTACTAAACCTCCCGCCCCCCGCAAAAAACCCCCCAAAAACTCTGGGAAGTATTTGGGCCGGGGATTTAGTTCAGTGGTTTTGCTGCCTCCTGCACAAGCACAAGGACCCAAGTTCGATCCCCAGTACAAAAAAAAAAAAAGCAAAAAGCAGTGGCACGGTTTATTTGAGAAAGTAAAAGAATGAGGGAGAAACTGGCTCTGCAGAGCAAGCTTGGGCCGAGTAAAGGAGAAAAAGCAATAAAAGGACCCCCTGGAGAAAGCAGGGTGGACTGCCCCGAAGAAAGTCAGGATAGCAAGCCCTTCATGGCTCACCTCTTCTTTTATGCTGTCCAAATCTCGAGGAAACCCGTGGGAAATCCTACATATGGATCCTGAGAGGCAGTGCTGGGATCCCACACCTCAGGCAGATGTCAGGTCTGGGAATCCTATTGAAAAGCTGCTCAAGTTCTCGCGAGAAGTCCATATGCAGGGCTTTGCGAACTATTCTGTGCACGTCTCTCGGATCTTGTAATTAACAGGTCACAGCCTACTTCCCCAGCCAGCTTTCCTATGCCCTGTCTCCTATATCAAAAGTCTGAAGGATAGGACTGGGGCTGAGATTTTGACTGTCATATTATCCAGAGTTCACCAGATTTTCTCTCCATGTGGAAAGGTGTGAACTGCAACTGTAGTGATTTTCCTTGGCAACTAATACTGGACAATGGGATCTTTTGAACTAGAGATAACAGAAGTGAAACTGGGAAAATGTTGTGAGCACATACCCTTCTGTGTAGCAAAGCTTTGTTGGGGTAGGGCTTCAGTGGAATTGGGGTTTTGGCTGGAGGGAGTCAGCAATTGGTAGAGAAAGTTGACCAAGCTGCTGTACACAGAACAAAGAGAGCAGGAGGTGGCCCTAGTCCAGCCCAAGAAGAAATACCTTTTGGAATCATGCCCCTGGCCAGTGGGGATTACCAGACTTAGCCCACCACAGCAAATCAATAAAAATCTGCTTCTCTTTTTGTTCTAGGAGCAGTAGCTTGGCCACTGTCTGGATGAATTGCTGACTCCCTTCACCCTAAGCCCTAATTGGCCTGAAGCTAAAGCATTGTCTATGTTTGCAATGTTTAGCCTCTGAGCAAAACGATCCCATCATTCTATATGGAGAAGCAACCTCATTGCTTCTGGAGGCGATGTCGCCTGTAGGGTCATGCCGCTAGAGAGGCTGGTGTCCAGGTCACTTCTGTTTTCAGCATTCTACTCCTGAGTGAGCAGTAAAATGAAGCTGAGGAGGGAAAGGAGAGTGGAGGACCGGAAAGCCCTCTGAGAGAGAACTCTGGGCACCCTGGGAGGTCAGGAGGAAGATGGAATGGGGGGCGTCCCTTGAAAATCAGAAGTCTTTCCAGTCTCCTTTATTGCTTCTTGCTTTACCTTGAACTTGGACCTCTGCGGCCACAAAGAATCAACCCTAAAGAGGTAGAGGCAGCCCTTGTGAGACAGTCCCTACCAGGAGAGTCAGAGTAAGCATCAGCCAGGGGCCAAGACTGCAGTGGAAGGGGCCGGGAATTTAGCTCAGTGGTTCCAGCGCCTGCCTCGCAGCGCAAGGACCTGAGTTCGGTCCCCAGTACCAAAAAAAAAAAGACTGCAGTGGAAATGCGTCCCACAGGCCACCCCACCACCTACATTTGAAGAATGATACAAACTGAAATTGAGAATCTTTTAGCTATACCCTTGAAATGAGATTCTCCAAACCCCAGGCCTGTCAATAAAAATGCTGGGGCCCATGCCAGCCAGCTCAAGGTTCTGGAAACAGGTGCTGCGACATGGGCATTTCCAGGCCATAGCAGGCTGGGGAGTGAACTAGAGCAATTGAATGCAGAAGGGACTGGCCTGGACCTGGAGCAGAATGGCTTAAAGCACCAGTTCAGGTTCTAAGAAGGATCTGGGTCCAGGCTGGCACCTTGTACAGAATGCGCTAATCTGAGATTCCCCAGGATGGTGTTCAGGTGAGGCCAGACAGGGCCCACCCAGTGTCTAAGTGTGAGTAACCACCAGGGTCAACAGCAGCCAGGATTATGAGCAGTTAGGAGCCTAGGTCTCTAACTGCCTTTTCCTTGAAATGAAACTTTAAGGAAAACATTGCCCAGAAGTTAATGCAAAAGGACAGCATTGAAGTCAGAAAGATGAAGAATTAGTGGTGATTCTAGTCTGACCTGGGGCTACAGGGAGACACCGTGGCCGAGGCATGGTGAGACCTTGTTGTCTCTTGGCAGTATGATCTCGGGAAATACCAAATCTCTGACTCAACTTCCTCCTCACGAGAACGAAGGGCAAGGACAGCCGCTCTGCCTGCAGGTGCTGGCAGGATGTGGGATGTGTGTGCGATGTCCCTCCAACTGCCCAGAGAAGGCGCACACTCAGTATGTCCTGTGGTCGCTGTGGCTGCCTTTGTCGTTGTCCCCGTCATTAAGCTCGGGTCTCAGTCTCCTGTGATGCAGAGAGCCAGTCTCACTGCGAGGCCGTCAGACCAGTGTCCCCAGGCTGGTATGGTGACATCCATGCAGCCTTCTCTTCATTTGCACAGCAAAATTTGTGGTGTGGGAAAGGAAAGGAAAGGCAGTTCCTGGTCCTCAGGGACCCTCACAGACCTGTGCTCAGCCTGAGGCGCCTCCCCGAGCCCAAGCCATGGCCTCATTTCAGGGCACAAGGAGGGGGCCAGATGGACCTGCTGATGATTACGAGTCTGCTCAAGCTCACGGGATGGCTGGTTTCTGGGTGTCCTGAGTCTCACCCTTCTGTTCGACCCTCTGTTTTATGCCTCAGTCCGTCCTTCAGGGGCTTCCATGGGTCCCTGTGAAGAAGCCTGCTCCCTGGACCTTTCTCTGCAAACTGTCCCTCCCCACGGTCTCTCCTTCTCACCAGCCCTGCTGGTGTTTCCTGCTCCTCCCCTCCCGTTCTTCTGTTCTGCTTCTGTATTTCTGTATTGGCCCTTCCTTCAGCACCACTGAAAAGCCTCTGGCTCACAGCCACTTCAGGCCGGGTGCCACTGTGCACCTCGAAGCATGCAGAGCTGCGCAGACTCAGAGCCTCGTGGGGCAATGTTAATCTCTTGGCCCAAAGGAGCTCACTGGCTGCTGAGGACACACCACACGCACATGCACACACACACACGCACACACACACGCACACATGCACACACTCCAGTGCAAGCGGCCGGAGGAGGACCAGCTAATGCTCCAGATCTTTGCTTCACATATGCTGTACTCTTTGAAGGTAGATTAAGTCTGACAAGAAGCCCAAACACCCTGTGTCCACAAGATCCACAGAATAATAAAGGGTAGATTCTGCCTCAGCCCTCTCTTTAGGGACCTTAGATCCATCAAAAGAGTGTCCTGAATATGCTGAGGACATGGGGGTGGAATGGGTATGAGCGTTTCGGGCAAAAAGTGACAGAAAACTCAGACTGAATTGACTTAAACAAAAAGAATAATATCTGGAGGAAGGCTAGAGATAGATGCCCCCAGGGTTTGTTGGTGCAGCAGGACAAAGATAGATCACACTGAAGATCAGTGTGCCCACCACCTCTCCTCCCATTGCCCTCAGGAGGCTGGCTAGCCTCCTAATCACATGAGTCTGCCATTGTTCCAGGTGTTGCACCCTGGTGGGACTGACTGTTCCTGTAGGTCTCTCATTCAGCCGTGAAGAGCACCCACTGCCGAAGCAGAAGCCATCCAGCAGGTTTCCTTTTACTTAGCAGTGGCCAGCCAGCCTGAAAGAGGCCTGTGGGTGGGGACTATCAGGATTACCTTCACCCAAGCGTGGCTCCCTTCTTGGGGTGGAGCTGAGGTCCACCTCTCCAAAAGAGTGTGACCACACAAAGGATCCTGAAGACCGGAGGTCTGCTGGAATGGAGGGGGCAGTGGACCTTGGCTCCATGCAGTCTGCATTGTCCGGATACCCGCAACGTGTGCCTGGGGTCTGTCCCCAGCCAGTGAGCACCCCTTTCACGGGGCTGAGGGTGATGCTCCAGGTGCAACCTCCATGGGACAGGGTTGTGGAGAGTTAAAAAGGGAGGAAGCCCGGGCTGCTTCCTGTGCCTGGACCGGTCTTCCCCACATAGGCGGATGGCCTCCTCCTCAATCCCCTCCAGGTCTTTTTTCACTTGCTTCCCTCTCAGTGAGAACTTCCTCCTGATCCTATCCAAAATGCCTTGCCTACTAAGTGTGGTGGCACGTGTTCCTAGTCCCAGCTACTCAGAAAGGTTGTAAGTTCTAAGTTGCCAGTCTGAGCAACTCAGGAAGACCCTGTCTCAAAAGAAAATAAAACGGTGTTTGTGAATAAAGCTGAGTGCCCCTGGGTTCAATCCCCGGTGCTGCAATCATTCAATTACTACAAAAGGCCAGCCCCATTTGGGACCTATGGGATCTGCTCTGCCCTTTTCTTGATGTTTCTCTCTCTAACATATTATATATTATGCTTGACTCTCTGGCATAGTCAGTACCCATCTTCTTCCCTCAAGGATGAACTATCTGCTTTTTTCGCTGTTCTAGTCCCAGTGCTTATATCAGCAGCTGACATATAATAAGTGTTCAATAAATACTTAATGAATAAATGAAACCTGGTTGCACTACATGCTATAGTAAGAAATCCCAGCTTCCTGCTCAGAGCCCCTAAAAGCCTTGGAATTTCCTAAGCATTGGGATGCTAGAAGCATCATTTGTTTTAACATGGCCTCTGACCTCAGTTCCTGACAAGTTACGATCTCAAATATTCCTTGGATGTTCCCAGGAGCTTCCTCTGTTGCAATGAGGCGACTCTTGGTGGGCTCCTGAGTAGTCACAAAAAGACCAAGCCAGGAACCACACTCCCCATTCTCAGGGGTATTGAGGGAAGAGCTGGAGATCAAGTTAATGACCATCATGCCTATGTAATAAATCATTCATAAAAGAGCTTCCAGGTTGGTGAGCAGATCCACGTTTCAGGAGGGTGGTAGACTCCAGTTCCACAGGGACAGGTGGTCTTGTACTCAGGACCCTTCTAGGCCTGGGTCCATTTGTGCCTCTGCATCCAGCTGGGCATCATTTGTCATAGCCTTTATGATAAACCATCCTTTATAACAAATTAGCAAATATATGAGCTGTCATAGGTAATTATTGAATCTGAAAAAGGGATCACAGAACCCCCTCCCCAATTTATAGCTGAATCAGGCAGAAGTGTGGGAAACCCAAGAACCAACCACCTGTGATTGACAACTGAAGTATGGGATTGGCAGCCACACTGGAGCAAGCCCTTAGCCTGTGGTCTGTACCCGCTGCACACGATCAGGGCCAAAACTGAACACCATCACTGGGTAACTGAACAGAACTGAATAGCTGGGATGCAGAGTAGACCTGACCAGTGTGGGACCTATTCCCTTCCCCCACATCTGATGTCTGTGAAGTATTCTGGAAACATTGAAAGTGGCCTGATCGCGTATATAGTGGACTAACTGATGGTCAACCTGTAACGCGCAGCTGAACAGAATCGGTATGGTTCTAGCCGTGGAAGACCCACCTGAGGATTGTTGCCGACAGCATAAACAGAGAACTGGAGGGGAAGATTGTATGATGTCAATTTTCTTGGAGAAGCTTGCTGAGGCTGGCTTCCCTGATGCAAACTTGGCTGTTCTCATCTGAGGAGGAGGAGCTTGGGTCCTCGCTGCTGCTGGGAATGGCTGCTGTTCTTGTCGGGGGAGCTCCAGTCTTCTTGAGCATCTCTTCCTGGCTCCAGTGCAGGTCCTCAGCCTGGTGGCACAAATTCTTCGCACCACCAGTGCAAGCTTTCTAGCTTCCACCACTGGCCTTTGAGGATACCTGGGGCAGATCCTTCATACGGATTTGCATGAGACATTGTCATTGGCTCTAGGTCTCTGGCTCGACTCGAGGACTCAATGGGCTCTCAGTCATTAGCTGGACTTGTGCGCCAAGCCCTCAGCTGGATTATTCGGATTTCTAGTGTGTGGACAGATCTCTTACACTCATCTGCATTTGACTTTTTGAGTGAATATTGTAAAATAATCCTATAAGTTATGTGTCCTGTATTAAATTTATTACCTTGCAAACCCTGACTACCACAGTGAAGAGCTTGCACATCTAGGGAGTTTGTGGAGAACAAACCCCTAGGTTTTCTAGCTATTGTCCCAGACATTCTGAATGTGAGTCCCTGCTGTGTGAGTCCCCGCATCTCCTCAGGTGTCCCAAGCATGCTGGCCAGTGTGGGAGCCATGCCTGCTGGCTTTCTGCACAGGTACAGAAAGCCCTACCAGGAGTGAGAGGTCCTGGATGGAGGCACAAGGAAAGGAGGGCAGAGCTGTCTTGAAACTGGCAAGTTGTGGGAACAAACCACCAGCCTGTTCTCAAATGTCAGGGTTGACCGAGTTCTAGAAAGTCATGGGTTTGCTGGATTGGGCTTCTTCCTGGCCCTGATACAAAGTGATGTGGTCCAGGGTGAAGGTCGAGGGAGGGACAGTCATTCTGTGGGACCATGGGGGAACTTGTGTGTATATTTTGATGGGAACAGGTGGCTATGCATCATGGACAACACAGTGATGAGAGGTGGCAAATGATCTATATTATCACAGAAAGGATAACAAGGAAAAGCAATCCTGATTCATACCACAATATTATTGAAAATAAAAAATATATGCTTGGGATATGCAAAGACTTCTTAAAATGCAAAAATCACTAATAATAAGAGAAAACTAGTTGCATACATTTCAATAAAATTAAGGACACTTGTGATGGTGTCAAAAGAAGCTTCAAGAATGAAAAGGCCAATGATAGACAGGAAGAAGTTATTTCTCTCTGTATCCAATAAATGCTGTATAACATTCAAAATACGTAAAGAACTAAACCAAATTAACACAGAAAAGCAAATAGCCCAATTAAAAGTGGACAAAAAACCATAATGAAGCATCTCACAGAACACCACATATGAATAACCAATATACACATCTGCAGGCTATGTGCTCAACACCCTGAGTTAGCAGGGAAATGCAGACTAAGTCATAATGAGAAACCACACCTCCTCCCCAGCAGAATGCCCAAAGAGTAGAAGGCTGACAACATCTTGCTTTGGCAAGGGTGCATATCCGTAGGGGCTCACATGCTGCTGGAGGAAGTGGGTTAGGGAGGGGCAATGTCTGCTCTTCTATGACCCACAATTCTACCTCCAAAGAAGTAAGCCAGGTGCCACCACAAGAAATGCACCAAAAGGTGTTCATGACCACTTTATTCATGAAAATCACATCTTGGAAAAATCAAAGGCCCATCAATAGGTCCAATAATTCAACTGTTCATACAACTGAATACTGTACTACACTGCAATAAAAAATGACCATAAGGACCAATGAAAAGAAGTCAGATAAGAAAGGCTTAAAGACTAATAATTCCATTTATGTGACATTAAAGAAAGAAATCTGTGATAGCGGGAATCAGGAGAGCAGTGTCTCTGGGGGTTAATTAAGAAGGAGTTGCCAGAGCTGCTGGGGGCTGAAGCTCTTTTGTCTTCATCTGAGTGGTCAGTTAACACATGAACCCAGATGTACCTGCACAGCTGTTTATAAAGGTCACTGAGATGTGCACTTAGGATTCTGCATACCTTACTATACGTGTTATACCTCCATAAAAATTAAGCTCATGCAAGGAAATAGTCCAGTTTTTCTGAGAACCTCCATAAACAAAAAAAGAACTTCTTGGACAAAATAGAATGGTTGTGGGGGTTGGTGATGTGAGTAGGGTACAGATATAAAAAGGAGGAAATGAAGAAAATTTAAAAAGGTCCTTGTCCAAAGCAACGACAAAGGTTTATTAAATGAAAGAGTATGATTAATTCAATTATTTTGGATATGCAAGATGAGGGGAGGAAGAAACAAAAGAGCAAGAGCTCAAAATACTGCAGGTGGAAGTCATAGCAGAAAGTACAGGGCCATAGAAACCGGAACTGGTGAACACTGAGAGGGCCATGGGGGCCCTGTGGCCCACATAGCTCATCTTCCTTGGCCCGTGCATTAGTCAGATTTACGTCGCCATAATGAAATATCTAACCCAGGCTACTTAGGGAGTAAAAAGAGGTCTATTTTGACCCCTGGTTCTGGAGATTCAGGTCCAACATGGAGGTGGCCCTGCTGGTTTGGGCTCTGGCAAGGGTGGCATGAGGCAGGAAGTAGAGGAACCTGCAAGCTACAGGCCCCATGATCTCCTTGGCAGTCACACTTCAATGACCTAAGGACATCTCAGTAGGCCCCCCACCTTCTCAAGGTCCACAGTACCTCCAAACACTGCCATCCTGGGGACATTTGAGGGACACTTGTCCAAACCATTGCAGCCCATGAGCAAGAGCAGACCACCTGATCTGCTCAGTGTCAAAAATGGAATTCAAGATAGTGACAAAAGAAAACTAAACAGAGTTCCTGAGTCTGGTTATTCAGAGCAAATCTCCCTGTCCTGGTGAAGACCTGCCCCTTAAGCCAGACTCAACCTCCATCTGTATGCCTATCAGTTAGTACACACATCTCCAAGCCCAGTTTGGAAGGAGCTCATACTTAGCTAAGTTTGGGTTCTCCAGCTGAGAAACCCTTGCTGCTGGCTAGTGGGCCATAATCCTGAACAGAAACCCTACTTCCATGCCATCTGTCACAGTCCTTGGTAGGACAACTGTTTGTGTAGGAAAGATCTCCTATTTGTGGAATTTCAGTAACATAGTTGTTTTGAGTTGAACATGTCCCCTTCTAAAATCTTATGTTGAGGTCCTAAGCTCCAGGACCTCATATCATGATCTTATTGTGGCCTTATTTGGAAACAGGGTCATTGCAGATATCATCAGTTCATAGAGTGGACCCCCAATCCAAAAGACTAGTGTCCTTACAGAGAGGGGAAATGTGGACACAGATACACAGAGGGAGAACAATGTGTGGAGTTGAAGCAGAGACTTGGGTGACACTTTGGCTGTCCAAGGAACCCCAAAGATTGCCAGCAAACATGAGGCAGAGCAGATTCTTCCTCACTATTCTCCAACCGGAACCAAGCAGGCCGACTTCTTGACCTTGGACTTCTGTCTTCTAGAACTGTGAGAAAATAAATTTCTGTTGTTTAAGGCCCTTTGTTAGTGCAGCCCCAGGAGACTCAGTGGCAGCCTAACACAGGACTGAATTCCCTTCCTTCTTGGCCTTAGCTTTCTCCACGAACCCCTCCCCACCCCCCTGGGAGTGAAACAAGGGGTTACATCTCCACATGGAGGTGGGGCTAGCAGGAGCAAGCAGAACGTTCACTTTAGAGACCTAAGTGATAAGGAGGGGTGTGCGGTGAGGGTCCTGTGAGGTAACCTGAAGAGTCCCTGCCTCTTTGTGGTTGCAGAACATCACTGGGCGCCACTGGTGGGAGCTAAGCCAGAGGGCACAAGGCTTGGGGATGCCTGGGTTGGAGCTGGCAGAGGGTTGTTGTGAAGGAGGTCAGAGACTGCCGGAAACCAGCTGGGGAGTGTGTGGGTGTGCATGTGTACGTGTGTGGGCGTGCTTGTGTGTGTGCGTATGTGTGTATGGGCATGTGGGTGTATGTGTATGTGCCGGAATGTGTGCTTGAACGTGTGTGATGTGTCCATGGGCGTGTGTGTGTGTGTTTGTGCGTGTGCCTGTGTGTCTACTTGTGTTTAGAAGAGAGCGAAATTAATGAGAAAAGCCTTGAGAGTCACCCAGCAGGGGGAACTGGTTCTTTAATGAGCCCCAAACTCCTGCTTCCTTCCTCCAGGCTGGCTGTGAACCTTGCTTAATTAATGCCTGTAGAAAACTTTCAGATGCTGTTAAGAGGAGCAGCACCTTTATAAATACACGCAGACTTCTCAAAGTTGACTAAGCCTTAGACCCCTGCGGGGAAGAGAGAGCTGTGCCATGTTGGGGAAGGGCCCTGTGTCAAAGGACGCAGATGCAGCGGGGACACCGTGCTTGGGTCGGGTTCCACCGGTCACTAGTGGCTTCCCTGGGGCAGCTTACAATCCCTCTCTGGGCCCATGTCTTCCTCTGTGAGCTGAAAGAGCTGGATTATGCTCTCCCAGGGTCCTTTATCATGCCCATGTTTTATACCATGCCTTTGGCTAGGGTCACAGTGTTGTACCAAGCTGAGCCCAGAAGGGCATTGGGGAGAAGTGGGCAGGGGTCATGTGGCTGCTTCTCATGTGGGAGGAGCTTTGCAGGCTTATAACCCACTCACTCAGTTACCTATTTATGGACAGCCAGTACTTCGCTCTCTCAGGAAGACAGGAGAGGAAGGAACGCAGATTGAATTGATAGCAGAGCCCAGATGGGATTGAGCTGCCATCCCACCCTGCTGGCCTGGGCCTGGAGGGGCCTGTCTCCAGCTGCTGGTGGGGGGCAGAGAAATTGGTGGCCATTTTCTATGTGAGACTGGTGGCCACTTTTGGCAGTGACCTTGCATCTTAAGGGAAAAGGAAGAATCCAAAATGGGAAAGGGGGATGGCTGGCTGGATATTGAAATTAGAAAAAACTACATGAAGTTCAGCCCTTTATTCAGCAGAGGAAACTGGCACAGAATGTTTGCATGAGCTGGCTTTCATCATAGTAAGCCGAGCAACACCTGAACCAGGCCCACAGCGTAGGCTCCTGACTTGAGGAGGGGCTGCTTGTCTGCAGCCTGATTTCTTTTGGATGCTTAGTCTAAGGCTGGTGCTGCTGCATGGTCAAACCAAGGGATCACTGTGACTGGATATTTGGCTGGGTGTCTACAGTGATATATATGGTGACAATCTGTCCCTGTTTCCAAGGACAGCCCAAGTTTATGCTTATGTCTGGTGGAATTATTAACATTTCACACGCGGAAGTATCCTAGTTGGGATGAATTATACGGTCACCCCATCAATGGCATGAGAGGAGAAAAAGGACTTGGATCTCTAGCATCATTGACGTGTAGGACTGAAAGGGCCTCTGTTCACCACAAAATTCCTGGAGAATGTTTCACAGGCTTCAGCTAAAGCTATGCTATGGGGCCAATCCCAGTGCCCAGGAGGAGGCTCCCCACCACCATTCCACTGCTCCTAGGGCAGAGGAGGTGAGCCACATGGGTGCCAGCAGCTTCCCCACCCCGTGGAAATGAGAAGACACTTAAACAAGCCTCAAAAACAGACTTCCAGGTCACCTACAGCAACACCAAAGGGAAATGAGATGGAACACTCTGATACTCAACCACCTGGACTCCCTAACTGGCAACAAAAGAGGATCTGGAAAAATGAAATCAGAAATAATTTCTCAGATAACAGCAAAGATTGTGCCCAAAGTGCAAGACATGACTAATAAATCTAGAGAGGACACAGATTAAAAAAAAATAGAGGATCTGAGGAACATGATGGAATCCCAACATAGGAAACAAATGGAATCCATAAAACAGATGCAAACAGATTTCCAGGAGATTAAAAACTCCATTGAAAATCTACACAGCAAAATGAACGAATGTGAGGACAGAATTTCACATATAGAAGATAAGATTGCAATTAGTGACCAGGAAAAGAAAAATTGCTTTAAAATTGTAAGGGAACATGAGAAAATCCAGCAGCTGCTAGATGATGCAAAGAAGAATAACATAAGACTTATTGGAGTCAATGAAGAAACAGGAGAGAGTGCAGATGACATAAAAAAAAACTGTTCACAGAGGTGATGGCAGAAAACTTCCCAAGCAGGGGAAAAGAACTTGACATACAGAAAAGTGAGGCATATAAGAGTCCAAATAGCCTTGATAAAAAAAAAATCTACACATAGGCATATAATAGTTAGGATTCCAGAAACCCAACAGAAGAACAAAATTCTACAAGCAGTGAGAGAAAAGAAACAAATCACATACAAAGGAAAGCCCATCAGAATTACAGCAGACTTCTCAATGCAAACCCTCAAGGCAAGAAGAGCTTGGAGTGATGCATTTCAAGCCCTAAAGGAAAACAGCCTCCAGCCCAGATTGATGTACCTTGCAAACCTATCTTTCAAAATTGATGAAGAAGTAAGATACTTTCATGATAAAGAGCACCTTAGGAACTTCATGAATACCAAACCAACGCTCCAAAAAATTTTAGACAAGATCCTAGGAAAAGACAATGAGAATCACAACCCCAGGAAACCCAGCAGAATGAATCCGTTGGGCATGACAAATTAAATGCAAAGGGGGAGAATCCAACAAAAAGAAAAAAATCATGACAAGGCTTTAAAAACTTTTAACTTCATCTCCCTAATGAGTGTATAATTCAATCTTGTTGTTGTACTGATTAGTATTTTTCTGATTCTAGTGTTGCACACCTTGCCTTGTGCTGTACTGGCTATTTATCATCTTTTTGTGTCTACTTTTTAATTGGGTTGTCTATTAATGAGCTATAAGAGTTCTTTATATAGTCTGGTCATAGGTTCTGTGGATTTAAATATGGTCTGTTTAAGGACTATTTTTCATTTTAATGATGTCATTTAAAGTTCTAAATTTTGATGGAATCTCATTTATCAATTTTTTTCTTTTATACATCTTGTTTTTTGTATTCTAGGAAGTTTTGCCTACCCTAAATTCATAAACATTTTCCCCTATAATTTCTTCTTAAAGTTTTATAGTTTTAGGCTTTCATATTTAGGTTCGTAGATCCTTTCAAGTTATTTTTATGTATGGAAATGAAAGGTTGAGGTTAATTTTTTATTAGGATACCAGGTGTTCTAGTGCCATTTGCTGAAAACACTTATCTTTTCCTCGGCTCTTGAATTGAGTTTATAGTCTATAAAATGTTAATGTTAAATAATCTTTCAAAACTCAGTGGACCATATATGTGTGGTTCTATTTCTAGATTCTCTATTTTATTCAAAGGATCTGTATGTCTTTCCTTACACCAATACTGCCTTGATTACTGTAGCTTTAGAGGAAGTTTTAAAATTAGGTACTAAATGTCTTCCAACACTGTTTTTATTTTTCTTTCTTTTTACTTTTCTAGGTCCTTTGCACTCTTACATAACTTTTAAATTTCAATATCCAATTCTTCATTTATAGCAAGTATACATAGACCTGAATGTTTATATATACCTTGTGTTTTCTAATCCTGCTAAATTCAAATACAAGTTCTAGGGACTCCTAGAGATTTCTTAGTATTTTCTCTGTAGATGATCATTTCATCTACATATAAAGATTTTGCTTCAACCTTGCCAATCCTATCCTAATTGTGTCATTTTATTGCCAGACTATTTTGGTGGGGCCTAGGTTTCAAAGTTTAGTGGACAGATGAAGAGTAGGCATGTCTGCCCTTGTTCCTCACCTTAGGGAGAAAGCATTGTATCTTCTCCATTCATATAAGGTGTTCTCACTGGAAGTATGGCATACTTGTCTTTGATCTGTTGAGAAGGTTCTGTTCTACTTCTAGTCTCCTGACAGCTTTTACCATGAACAGCTGTAGAATTTGGTCCAATACTTTTTCTCCAACTAGTGACAGGATCATATGGCTTTTTCCTTTCCTCTGTTAAAATGATGACTTTTGGGGGTGGATCGTCCAATGCTGAACCAACACTGCCATCCTTATAATAAAACCACTTTCTACATACTGCCAGATCTGACTTCTAATAGTTTGTTTTGTTTAACAAATTTCTATCTATGTTCATACTTTTTTCTTCTATTATCTTTATCCAGTTTTAGGATTAGCACAAGGTTGATTTCCTAAAATGAGGGGAGAAGTGTTCCTCTTCTGGTCTGCTTTAAATGTTTGATATAATTTATCAGTTAAAATGTATATGAGCCTGCTGTTGTCATATAGGTAGGTTTTCAAGCTAGGAATATACTTTCTTTAATAGGTGCTATTCAAATTTGATATTTCCTCCAGAGTTAGTTTCATTAATTTGTCTTCCAAAGTACTTCTTAGAAGTTGTCAAATTTATTTCTAAAAAGATTTTTGTAATATGCTTTCTATATCCTTTTAAATTCTGTAAAATCTGTGGTAATGTCTCCTAGATCTTGATATTGTAATTTTAAAAATGTAAAATTGATATTGTGTAATAGGAAGTAAAGGTCTAAAGGAGCAGGGGAAGTGGGAGGGGTAGGGAAAAGGAAAGGAGGGAAAAGAAAAAATATGAGAAAAGGAAAAAAAAGGAAACAAAGTCTTTGCAAATAGGGAAGGGTGGAGGGGGTGAAGGGAGGGCAGGGGAAGGGGAAAATAATAAGAACCAAGATACTCATGTAATGGTGCAAGATTCCAATGATGAATGTAACTGTATTTTATACCTAAAATGTACCAATAAACTTAATGGGGAAAAAAAGCTATGCAATGGAGAAATTACTTCTTATCTTGTTTCATTAGAGTTGTATAGTGGCAGGAAAGAAGGGACCCAGAGACTGAGTTGGAGAAGGTTGCCTGAGGTCCCCAAATCAGGAGCTGTCTCCACGGGACTAGCATTTGTCTAATGTTGTTGTCATGCATGCAATGTCCACAGTACTACCCTGGCCCACGGGGTCACTGAATCTGAAACTTCAAATAAGCATTTTCTTATTATCAAGTCCTACTACCTTATTCTATAAATATAAAAACTGGCATCCAGGGATGGGGGTTGGATCATGCAGCTGGTCAGTAGCACAGCATTAACTAGACCCTAGATCTCCCGGGACTTCCTGTTGCCTTGGGAGGGAGCCACCTCCCTGTGCTGGCTGTCCACATGCAGAAAGGGCAGAGGGGGAAGAAGGGAGCATCCCTGACTCCCAGTGCTCCCCCTCTTCACCCCATGGCACCCAGGCCACACATTTCTGTGCCTGTCCCTGTTCTGTTGTCAACAGGCCCAAGGGATGTTCTGGGGATGGGGAGGTACTTGTAGGGGCTTCTTCCATGTCCTGAACAACCTGGAAACACAGCCATTCTGCCTCCTGCTTCTCACCCCTGGAACAACTCAGGCCAGCAGGAAGGAACGGCTCTGCCTCCAAAGGTGTGAGACAGTACAGTGAAGAAGAAATCAACTTCTTTGAATTTTAGCTTCCTTTGTTTTCAAATGAAAGAAATAGTATACATGGTAGGATTTTAGTAATGAACAAACAAACCAATATATTAAAGTCCAAGAATATTGTTTAGTAAATATAAAAAGTATAATAGGTGATATGTTGTTGTTGTTATTATTATTATTAACTCTAGCCAGCATTTCCTAACTTAAACTCAGTATGAATCTAGTCCATCATGTAAGAAACCTGTGGTCTTCTTTGATTTCTCTTTTGTTGTCCACAATGAAGTCACTCATTTTGCTTCCTACGTATTTTAAATATTTGATTCCTCCTCCTCTTCATCTTCCTTCTCCTTCTCATTTCTTCAACAAATATCTCAGCCACCATTGCCTGTGATCAGACCATCATCCTTTTGGTACCGGGGATCGAACTTGGGACCTTGCGCTTGTGAGGCAGGAGCCAGAACTGCTGAGCTAAATCCCCGGCCCCCATCATCCTTTTCTACTTGGACCACTGCCACCCCTTCCACTGCTATCTTTGCAGTTATTATAGTTTGGGTCTTTAGTGTCCTCCAAGGGCCCATGTGTGGAGGGCTTGGGCCCCAGCTTGTGGTGCTATCAGGAGGTGGTAGAACCTTTGGAGGTGGGGCCTGCTGGGAGGTGCGCCCTTGAAGGAGACATTGGAACTCCAGCACCTTCCTCTGCTTCACCTCTCTGCTGCCATGAGGTGAGTGATTTCCTCCACCATGTGCTCCCACGGTGATGTTCTACCTCACCAAAGGCCCAAAAGCAGCAGGGCCAAGTGAACATGGATGTAAACATCTGAAAGTGTGAGCCAAAACCAATCTTTCCTTCCTTTTTAAAAAAAATAAAACCACTTTATTAAACTAAAAATCTGCATACCACACAATTCACACCCTTAAAATGTAAGATTCAATAGATTTTAGCACATTGACAGAGTTGTACGACTACAACCACAATCAAATTTAGGTCACTGTTGTTTTCCCAAATCAAAACACTCCACCTACTAGCTGTTATCTCCCCATCTCTTGCCCCTAAATCTAGGGAACCACTGAGCTCCTCTCTGTCTTCATAGATTTTCCTATTCTGGAAATTGTTTCTTCAAAACATACCATGCTCATAACAACCAAAAGAACCTAACATATCCAAAGAAATGTAAATGCTGCAAAATGAGCTCCCACATTGTGTTAGAGTGAAACCAGAGACCAATAAGAGAGATGTATCTGGAACAGAATTACTTTTTTCTCTTTTATCTGTCTCTTCTTTCTTATTAAATTTGTCACAAAGCGAAACCATACAATGTATAAGCTTCTGTGTCTGATTTATTTCACTTACCATTATGTCTCAAGGTACATTCATTTTCCTACAAATACTGTTATCATTCTTAAAGGCAGAGTAGTACTCCATTGTGTATGGGTACCACATATCCTGTATGCATTCATCTGTTGTTGGGCATACAGGCTGATTTCAAGATTTGGCTTTTATGAATTGTGCAACTATAAACATAGGAACACGTACATTACTGTGATATGATGTTTTAAACTCTTTTGGAAAGATACCCGAAAGGGGAATAACTGGGTCAAATGGAATTTCTAGTTTTAGTTTTTTGAGGAATCTCCATACTGATTTCCATAGTGGTTGTATCAGTTTACACTCCCACCACCAACCAAGAAGAGCTCCTTTCTCCCCACAGGCTCATCAGGATGTTATGGTTAATGGTAGTCATGGTGAGTTTGTTATTGGTATTGCTATTGATTTTTAAGTGTGGACTTTATATCCTGCTACCTTACTGAATTTAGTTATTGGTTCTAGGAGTCTCTTAGTGGAATTGTCAGGATCTTCTGTGTAGAAGATCATGTTGTCTGTGAATAATAATAATGTACCTTCTTCTTTTCCTGTCCATATTCCTTTCATTTCTTTCTCCTAATTGCTGTAGCTAGTGTTTTGAGAACTAGGTTGAATAAAAGTGGTGAGAGTAGACATTTTTGTTTTGTCTTATTCCTAATTTAAGAGGGGAAGCTTTCAGCTTCTCACCATTAAGTATTATGTTAGCCCAGGGTTTGTCATAGATGGCCCTTATCAGACTAAGATAAAGACCCTCTATTTCTATTTTCGTGAGAGTTTTTATCATGAATGCATGCTGAATTTTATCCAATGTTTTTTCTGTGTCTATTGAGATGATCATTTGGTTTTTGTCCTGGCTTCTATTTATGTGGTGAATTAACATTTATTGATTTACATACGTTAAGCTATCCCTAAATCCTTGGAATAAATCTTACTTGGTCATGATGTATGATCTTTTTGGTGATTTACTGCACTCTGTTTGACGTATCTTATTAAGGATTTTTGTATCTATGTTCATTAAAGAGATTGGTCTGTAGTTCTCTTTATTGGTTGGGTCTTTTTCTGTTTTGGGAATCAGGGTAATGCTTGCTTCAGGGGTGACTTTGGAAGTGCTGCTTCCCTTCTGATTTCATTTGAAAAATATTGCTGTTAGATCTCCAAAATTCTTATGGAATTCAACAGTGAATCTGTCAGGACCTGAGCTTTTCTTAGTTGGTTGTTTTGTTTTGTTTTGTTTTGACCTCTTCCTTCTTATAATTTGATTTTCTCAGGTATTTTGTCAGTGTCGAAAACCTGAATAATGTAACTTTCCACCCTTTCACCTATATTGTCCTCTCTACTCAGCTGGCATAGGCTTATGGGAAAATGGAGATCTGACCATGGCCCTTCCTGCTTAATCCATCAATGACTCCTCATTGTCTACAGGGTTAGACTGTGCTTTCTCCAGCCACATTTCCTGCTTTCTCTTTTAAGATCCAGCCACACTGAATGGCTTGTATTCTACTCCCACCCAACCACTCCCACCTCCATGAACATCATGGATGCTTCTTGCCTTTCTTTATGCTTTGCTTTGAACCCTGCTTTCCCCCATTTGTCAACTCCTACATACCTTTTAAGAACTGCTTAGGAATCTCCTCTTCTGGAAGCTTCTCTGGCATTCCCTACAACACCCTATGCGTGTCAGGTACTGCCCTGATTGTTAGTCTCCTTCTAACCCGGACTGCAAGATCCTTGGGGCAGAGACCGGTTCTTATTCATCTCGGTGCCTCCAGTGTCATTCACAGCCCATGTACAGAGGGCTTGATACATATTTACTCAATAAATGAGTGAAGTGATTTCAAACTTAGCATGTGGTGAAGAGCTTGATGAAAAGTAATGGATGGAAACAATAAATATAGTTTCTAGATGTAGGAAACTGAACAAGGCCTGTTCCTCTGACATTTTCTGAGAGAAGAAAGAGTAGGACGCTTGGGGAAAAGCACTGAGGAGATGCAGTTTCCAGTAGCTGCTGCTCAGCTGACATTACTGAGTTTGGCCGAGACAAGATAATGTTATCTGATGGAGACATTCACGCAGAGGCAGGGATTCTGCTACAAAATAGAGGCCCACATCCTTTCAGGGTTCACTATTTATGGGTTTTCTGTCAAGCCGCAATTTCTCAGCTTCTGGACACACTGAGGGAACCTCTATTTACACAGTGAGAACAGAGCTTAAGAAGCTCATCACCCCGGAGAAGGCCAGAAAATATGAAAAACATCAAAAATAATCCGGGGCAGATATACGACAGATCCGTAAGTGTCAATAAAAGGGGCTAGCTACAACCAACATTTGAGGCTAAGTCCTACACTGTACCTACAGGACAGCAATGTGGAGCGTGCACGGTCCTGAACCAAGTGACAATTTATGAACTGTTACGTAAAACACTACAGAAAATAATCTTCTCCCAATACTTACATGGTAAAGAAAGAGACAGGAGGTGGTAGGACTAGAATCCAGGGCTGTATGTCTCTGAGTACAGAGCTCTTTGCACTACTGCAATGGGTAAGGATCTCATGGCTGTCTAGGTCCTGGGATTGCCATCCTGGTGTTTTGAACCCTTAAATGATGTGCTGCAAAAAGACAAGCCTAGCAGCACCTATCAGACAGGTGGCAGGAAGTGAGGGCAAATCTCTGGGAGCAGCTGATGCTTCCAGGGTTGGAGTGTACACAGCTGAATGGGCCTTGAAGGACCATCACAGGACCACTGAATGTCTAGACTTCGGTTATGCAGCAGTTCGAGAGCGGGGGTTCCCACCACTTCCTTGCGTGGCCCTCAGTGGGATGCTCAATCTTGATTTTTCTCAGATGCTTAGTGCCTTTGGTCTTGGTCCTCAGGCTTCAGGGAAATGCATAGTCTTTAGCTCCCAACTCTATGGTATTCCACCCTTTCTCTTGATTATTTGGAACGTGTGTGCGCGTGCGCGCATGTGCATTTCCTGCTGTGCCCTCAGTTAACTTGTCAGGGTTTGGATTTCTTACATTTCCCCTCTTCAGCAGCGCCAGGGGCTTGGTCCAAGCTGTGCCCAGTCCTGGCTCAGAGCCACGGTACGGTCTACACCGCCCAGCCCCTGGAGTACACGAGTTACCAACAGGGATCTGCTTTTCACCTCCCCTCTGATGTTGCAAGACCACAGTCTGCACACACAGTTTTATTTATGTACTTTTCTCAAAGCGCTAAGCTGTTGGAAGACATTAGTCATAACTCAATTTGGTGAAAATCTATCTGGATATCCAAGGTTGAGTTAAATATACCAAGGATTTGTATCTGCCCCTCTGACTCCCCTAATTGCAAGAAGGAGTGGGGAGCAGAACATTTGGAATCTGAAAATCAAGTATTCAGCAAAACGCCGGGGAGGCTCATCAACATGTGCAGCCAGCTGATTTGACACAATGGGGCGTTGCTACAACCTGCAGGCCATAGATGATAAATTTAACCTTAAAGACGGCTCCACGTTCCAAAGCTGGGAAAAAGCTGATTTCTTTGAAAAGAGGGAAAGAGGCATTAGCTGGATAGAGGAGGCATTGTTTGAAAAAGTCTTCTGCATTGTAAGTATGCACAAGCAGCCAATTTATTTGTGTAGTCTGTACTCCTCCTTTCTAAATCTTTACCCTACACCTCCACCCCTGCTCACCCCATCCTTACAGATGAAGAACTGCCTTTACAGTTTACTTCTCAGCTACTTGCCTTCCCTGCCTCTGCACTGACATATGGTTAGACCCAAGTGAAGCCTGGTGCTCGAGCTTTTGACATGACACCTGCCATCCTTAGTATCACACACACCAGGGAAGATGCCCTCACATGTGGGAAATGTTGGATTTAACATCCAAGGGAACGGGAGAGGGCTTAAGTACTCAAAAGTTAGCATTTCTTTAAGAGGAAAGGCACTTTCTTCTCTGATTTGCACTCTTATTCAAGAGGAAGCAAGCAGCATCCTGTCCATCATGGGATACGAAAAGTTTGCAGGAATTTATCAGATGTCAACAATTTGTGTTTTCCTAGGTGATCAGCCTGGGAATGTTTTGCCTTTGGCTCTTTCTTTGGAAAGGGCTAGAACCCAGTTTGGGTGGCTAAATATCAGTAGAGCTCTGTATGCACACCAGGCAGTTCCTGAAGATGCTAACACCAGTTTCTGTCACACTGCAGTGATCACCATGCCAGGCCTTCTACATGGGGAGATTGAGCAGAATTCGCCTTCAGAAGAATGTTCGAGGACTGCAAAGCCTGTGGAATAGTACTGCTTTTTCTGGCTTTGCTAGTAAAATGGGTCATGCTACTGTTTGGACCTTCAATGCCCCCCACCATGGACTCATGTGTGGAAGGCTCAGCCCCCAGCCTGTGATGCTATTGAGAGGTGGCAGGACCTTTAGGGGGTGAGGCCAGTGGGAGTTAGGTCACTGGGAGTGTGTCCCCAAGTGGGTGTGGGGACCCGACCCCTTCTGTCCCTCTCTGCTTCCTACCAGGAGAGACGAGCAGCTTTGCTTTACTGCACACTCCCTGCCATGATGTGCTGTGACACCACAGGCCCAAAGGCAAAAGATGCAATCAACGTGCACTGAAAGCTCTAAAACTGAGTCAAAATAAGCCTTTCCTTCTTGAGGTCGGTTCATCTCAGGTATTCTGTCACAGTGACAGAACCCTGACTAACATATAAATGCAGGCACAGTAACAACAAATCCATTTTGGTTTATGCTAATACCCTTGTCTTAAAGAGCTGGTGGTCCTTCCTTTGTAAGGAGGAGATGTTACTGTTCTCATTTTATTGACAGGGAACGGAAGGGGAGAAGACAGCACAGTGAAATGACCACAGATAGGTACAGGCCAATGTCAGACCTGACGCTTAGTGGTGGTGGAAGCAGATGAAGTCCCTCTGGCGGCTGGTCTTTTAGCGCTGGAATCCTGGGCATAGCAAACCTTGTGGGGCAAGAACAACTATAGCTCCCTCATGCGTGGCATGTCATGGCACGTGTTGCCCGTTTAACCCTCACACACACTGGTAGGGTGTTTTGTTGTATAAATGAGAGAAACAGCGTCTCAGAAGGTCCAACTGGCCGGGAACCAAAGGCAGGTCTAGCTGACTCCGAAGACGACACACTCGGTACCCTGCTCCAGGCAGCTTGACCTCTGTAACTCTGCCAAGGCAGACATCCACAGCATTCAGACACTGCTGTCTTCCTGACAAGTATCTCACCCTGCAATCCCACCTGACATCCAATGAGGTTAAAACTGCTGCCTGGGATCCAGAGATACCTAGAAGTGGCTTCCGTGACGGTCTCCAAATTTGGGATGAGAGTGGGAAGAGAAAAAGTTAATTTAGATATGAAATCTAACTTTGGGTGCCTTAGATAACCCTTTTGATCTATTTCTTGAACTCTCTAGAGAAAGCTGCTGTACAAAGCAGCTCTCATCTGCTTTGCTGTAGAGAAGAAATAAGTACTCCATTCCCACCTGCCCCTTGAAAGGCTTAGTCTTTGGTCCAAATTAACTGGGCCTGTCACTTTTAAAGTGATTCATTCCAGTCAAGGATAGAGAACATACTATTTTTCAAAACACATCACTGTGGTGTCGACCTAAAATGGTCCTAGTGAAGCCCGCATTGTCGTCCGACCATGCAGGGCTTGGGGTCATTCCTTTGTCACATCTGCACATGGGCATCATTTCACATGAGATGCTGTCACTGCTGTTATCTTTGTTTTATTTGTTCAGTGCTGAAGGAAAAGAAGAAATATTCACAAAATTAGCCACTCATCACTGCAAATATATTGGAAACATTAAGAATGTAACGCATCTCTCCCTAGCTAGAGAATCAACTTTAAACATGTAATTAAAATCAAAGAGATTTTAAATGTTGTATTTTAGGTTATCTATTTTGTGGTGCCAACAATTGAACCCAGGGCCTCACGCATGCTAGGCAAGTGCTCTACTACTGAGTAACACTCACAGCTCTCAATAGATTTTTTTTAAAAAAAGACTGGCCAGCAGTTAAGTATGTGATTGGTTTTGTTCTAATTTTAGCAGATGCGTTGCCAAAGCAACACTATTATCATTGCTTCGGGGATAACAGATCCACATGTCTCTTCCCTGGCGCCATTCTCTATGTGAATACATGGATATACATGTAATTATTAATTTCAAGCATTTTGTTACAGCTTCACATGGAGTTCCTCACTATGTTAGATGTTGTAGAGATGTTAAAGAAACAGATGAATTTGTCCCTTCCTAACATGGGAGGACAACCTAGTAGACTCCTCAAACATGGTGCAGAACAAGGGTTCAAGAAGTCAATTCCTTTTCTGCTCAACTTTTCTCCTTAGAAGACAAAGTTCCCTTCTGCTGGGGCCTAGGGGAGGTGGTGTTCTAATAAACCTTTTGCCTGATGGTGTAGCTAACAAAGGTCTAAAGCTTCATGTCCAAGTCTGGGCATCAGAAACTGTAAGGAAACTTATTTTCCTCTAGGCTTCCATTTTATGACCTATAAAATGAGACTAAAATCTGTCTGCTGAGCAGTAATCTAAAGTCCCTTTTGTGATCCAGAAGGAAAAGGACTATAGCAATGCAAAGCTTTATTTATTACTAATGCTCAGCAGGGGCTAATTCCCACACGCACTCTTTGGGGGCTGCAAGGGCTCCTCTTCCTCCTGAGATCAAGCTCCTCATCTCCATGAACACAGGAATCAACCTGCCACTGAGCTCAAAGAACTCTTCTCATTCTGCTCCTGAACATTCACTATGTATTCTCCAGGGCGAAGGAAAGGCTTTGTGACCTTCTGCGACCTCTGCCTTAGTACATTTGGCTGGAAATGATAGAATGCTCATCTGGAAGCACAGGCAGGCACGTCCTGCCCCTTGGGTCCAAAAGAAATAAGCTGAGCTGGGATGAAGGAAGTGTTGCTGGAAAGCTGGGTCGTTTTTTGACTCCTAGAAAAACCGTGCTCTAGAAATTAGCTATAAATATCTTCAGAAATAATTTCCCTTCTAAGCCTGGGTAAAACATGCCAACTGGATCGTTACAAATGAAAGGTTTACTTTGTCTGGTAAAAGGAAACCGTGATTACTTCCAAAGGCTTGAAAGGCTTCACAGGTGAACCTGTGGGGTGACAGTGCCACCTGGTGGTAGACAGGTGCCGTGGCACACCACACTCAGCACCAGGAAACTGCGGTAAATAACCAGAGCTATTAATATGTAAAAAAACTAAGCTTGGAGAAGAACCCTTCCCCTGGTGAGCCTGCTTCTTCTTAAGATGGTCCCATACATGTAAGAAAAAAAAGACTTAAGCTTGGCATTTGCTGTGTGACCTGGGCAAAGACTTTTTCTACCCACTTAATTCTTGGTACAGGTGAACTGAAGGATGTGAACCTTAAAAACAAAAACAAAAAACACTTGGCTGTACAAAAAACATTTTACTTTTTATTACAATTTTTCTTTTTAAAGGAAGAAACATTTTAGGCCACAGGACTTCACATAAAGAGCCTCGTGCAGGAGACCTAGAAGGACCCTGAAAATCAGATTTGCAAAGGATTTGCTTTCACATTGTCTTTTTCATGGCTGATTGTGTCATGCTGAGGAGATAGGCCTCATAGATGATGTTTAAGAAGTTGTCATCATTCTGGAAAACAAGATCAAAAGGCCCAAAGGAATGAAATTTGGGTGGTAGAACCCAAGGCTTCCTGTCTTGGAGATGAACTAGTATCTGATTTTAAAAAATATTTATTTATTTAGGTGTTGAAGATGAACACAGGGCCTTAAGCATACTAGGCACATGCTGTACCACTGAGCCACACCCCCACCCAGCCCTTGGCATCTGATACTAACATGCTCACCTCTGCTTGCGCTGCTTAGTAGCAGGTGGCTTTAACTGTGTGCATGGCTATTCAGCAGGGCTACAGGTAAGTCCAGGACAGAGCTCCCAGTTTTCAGTGGTTGATATGTAAAGCAGCAAGTGCTCATGACAGCACAGGACAGCCCAGCCATGTGGCCATATGCAACAAAGTTCACTCATGGAAAACCTGGCTCTGCTGCATAAAGACAGTGATCCCCAGCAGACTGATGGGTCAGGAGGAAGCAATCAAGGTTAAGTGTCTCCAAGTTGGGTTTAAAGATTGCTGGTTGTTCTTTTAGGTCCTCCAAGTTGTCTGCAACATTTATATTTTGTTTTGGGCAGGAACTAGGATTTTTATCTGCAATATGCTTAATTGGTACCTTAACAAAGCCAGTACCATTCTTCCCACAAGTTGTGGAAAGGCTCTGGCGTTGCCAAGTGGGCAGCTGCTGGGCTTGTAGTCACTGGGATCTTTTGCCAGGCTAAATGGTAAGAGATACAGTAATGGGTCTAATCAATGGCTTTCTTGATTTTTAATGCTAGATTTCTCCTTCTCACTCAAATCCTTTAAAGCTTTAGCAACGTACCCACATCACATCTTTGCACTACACACAGTTAGCATTATTCACATGCAATGAAGAGTGATGTTACCCGTTTTTCCTATGAAGTAGCCACAAAGTCTTTATGCATGAGATTCTGTCCTAAAACAGGACTGAAAACAGACTGCCTGCATGACTTCTACAGTGCTGCAGGAAAACAATGTCTAGAACATGGGAAGAAGTAAAATGTATGCGGAGAGCAGAGGGAACAAGAATAGAATTTCTAAGTAGCTATGTAAAGAATCTTGGGACAATGTGATCTGAGTGGAATGAACCAGAAAAGATATGGATCTTTAAAACCCAAACTTAATCTTATTTTTCTTTTCACTATTCATAGTACAGTTTTCAGATGTTCTTTCTAAATTCTCATGTACTTATCAGGAATAGTTTTAAAAAGTAGAAAATATTGCTATCATGGTGTTTATCAATCAGTAAGGCTCAATCATTTGTTGTTCTTATTTATATCAGATTATTATGCTTTCAAATGGAGATGCTCATTTTCAGCCCCATTCCTTGCGACCTTTTTTTTTTTCCTTTGAGACAGGGTCTCACTCTGTAGCCCAGGCTGCCAGTCTGGGCTCCAACTCACAGTGATCCTCCTGCCTCAGCCTCCTCAGTGCTGGGATTACAGGCGTGCACCACCATGTCCAGCCCTTTCATTCTTAAAGTATATCTTTTTAAAAATGATTTTACTAAGATTCTATTATCTTTTTAAGTAAGATGAGGCAACTGCAAAAGGGCTAGGCTGCACTCTAAAAGCCATGTGATGCTTAAGCAAAGTATCACAAGGATTCTCTTAACGACAGTCTACAACAAGATACATAAATATGTTAACTGAGGTGTCTGAAGTCTGGCTAGCTGAGAGCCTTCCCCTTTCCAAGGCCTATCATTTACTTTTTGGGTGTGCTCTGCAGGATGCAGTGACGGGCCCTGTAACCTTCTTGGGGCAACAGTATAGCGCAGTGGCAGGGAGCACTGTAGAGCCAGGCTGGGTGGGATCCCAGCTCTACTTATTGGCTGTGACCTCAGGACACAGGACCTCAGTCACATAGTCTCAGTGTGCTTGTCTGTAAATTAGGAGAAATAATAGTGTTTTGTATAGGGACCGAATGAGAATGAATTAGCATATGTAAAGTGCCTAAAACAGCCTGGCAGCCAGGTACTGTGGAAGACCCTATAATCTCGGCACCCCGGGAGGCTGAGGCCGGGAGACAGGGAGAGCTGCTCATCCAATTCAGCTACTTAGCAAGACTGTCTGGAAAGCATTTTAAACAAGGGTTGGGGATACTGCTCAGTACAAAGGCCCTGGGTTCAATCCTCAATACCACAAAAATCTCATAAATGAAAACCAAAACTGTACGCAAGTGTCAGATCTTACTGTCCTTGTTATTATTTCATAGAGACAAGTGGCTGCCAAGGAGTCCAGTCTTTCAATCTTGTCCTATTTAACAAGTTTCAAAACCATGTGTAGACTACCCGCAGTGGTCACTACCAGTTCTTGCTTCCCTCCCAGGTCCCTCTCTGTCCCATGGCCTGCCCACAGTGGTCCCTGGTCTCTTTTCTGACAGCAAGTTCTCTGCACAGCACCTAGCATTCCTCAGTGCTTGCTTCCTCACTCACGCAGGCTTCCTTCTTGTCTGCTAGCTGAGAGCCCAAAGGCCTTAGCCAATCCTCCAAGTTAAAATCCCCTGAAGGGCTGAGACACCCAACGGCACTGTTAGTATTCTAAATATCGACTAGGTTAGTGAGTTCAGAAGCTGCCGGGGTGGAGGGTGAATTGTCACACACTCCCTCTTCTTGGCACAGCATACTAAGCACTCAGTAGCTAACTGAGCATCTCACAGCCACATCAGCAGGTCAGCAAGTCTGGGAGATGAGAAGAGAGGCACGGTGGCCCCCTTACCTGGATGAGGTACAGCAGTGCTTCCTGGAGCTGTGGCCTGGTGAGCGGGCTGCTGGCGACCACAGAGGGCTCTGGGCTCTGCAGGGGCAGGAGCCCGCCATCCCTCTCCCTTAGTGGGGCACAGGTAGCTTGTGTGAATACCATGGGGGACATGAGCAGAGAAGGAGCTACTGTAGCCGGGATGTGCAGAGGTGAGATGACCTGCTCACAGCAAAGATACACAGAAAGCAGGATTAAGGAACCAAGCTCAGGGATGAACTGGTGCCCCCTTACAGCAGTGGGGACAAGTGAACTGGGTGCTAACTGTCCATAGGTCTCCTTGGTGGGAAACTTCTGGGACAACTGGTTTCCCCTCAGCTCTCCATGTGTGTTCCCTCTCAGCCTTGCGGCTGCTTTGGTGCCAACTGCCCTGCTGACTGCTGCCCATACATAGAAAGACTGGCCTCTGGATGGTGGTTTATTTTTTGGGTTTCTCTTCATGTACCTGGGACTGCTGGCTATCCTCCCTGAGATGGAAGTCCAACTGCACACCTAAGTGGCAGCATGTCCTTGTTAGGGGCACACGTTTCCAGCCTGGCAAAGGGCAGCAATCCTCCTGCCTTCTGCATCCTTACTTGATTGTCACTGGGCGGGAACCTGACTTATGGGGTCTACCCTTCTGTTTCTCTCCTGATTGGACCTGCTGTATTTTCTGCTCCTCCAGGCTGCCATGTTGGGCGCAGTACCCCAGGGCTGCTTGCTGTGTGGTATTGCCACTGACCTGTTGGGTGAATCTGTCTACCTTGCTGGGCTGATAGGCCTAAACCAAGCTCTCCAATGCCTGCTGCAGTTATGCAAGTGACATCCTGATCCAGCCTGACTGAATCCTACAGCTACTGTGTTTCCAGCTCAGGTAAGAGAAAGGAGTTGTTACTTTTCAGCCTCAGGGAACCCGACAGAACTCATGAGAAGCGGGCAGAGAAGCAAGCTGTCTAGAAGTTTCTGGAATTTGGTAATCACTCCCTGTGTATCTACTGGGGCAGAAACTGGCCTAGAGGAAGACAGATTGTTTGTTGCTTTTAGCTTGTCCCTGATATTTTCAGGAGAGGTGCTGAGAACCAACACCCCACAGAGTAGGAGCCACAGCACCAGGAAGAGCACAGTGTGGGCTGGCAGAATTTACACTTTCCTTACTTGGCTCTTGACATTTGTGACTACTGAAAAGAGAATTATTATGCAGAAATTTAAAGTCAGTCTATTAATCCCAATTTTCTGATTCTAAATCATCAAAGCGAGAAAAGACACATTTTTTTTTTGGTACCAGGGATCGAACTCAGGACCTTACGCTTGCAAGGCAGGTGGGGGAACCACTGAGCTAAATCCCCGGCAAGACACATTTTTTAAAAGGGGGACAATATTACATTACAATGAGGGCAAGACTCTGTCCATGCCTCAGACTCTTAAAATGAGGTGCAATTCCTATAGTGGAAGGTACTCAGACTTGGGATTTTAAAAGTAAGAAATGAGAATACCTTGATTCAGGTTTGCACATACACCGAGACTTCCAGCACATGCCTAAGATCTTTGTTTTAAAAAAAGTAAAATGATTTCTGAGGAACTGTTATAAGCCATGTGGCAAAACCTGTCAAAAAGACCAATGGTAATAGACAAAGTAAGTAGGGAGAACTTTCCAATTTTTAAATCCAGTACATTCTGGATTTGCCCCAATCCAAGGGAAAATGAGGCTGGGTCTGATCTCCAGCTGTTCCCACAGGCAAATGACCAATAGCATGAGGTTTTCTCACTGTCTCCAGTTATTGATAGGTGAAGAGCTCCATCCTCCCAGAAAGATCACTTGTGAGATATGACTGAAAAACATGCTGAATATTTAATTTTTAAAAATGTATGACAGTAAAAGATATGCTGTCATTAACCCCCTCATGATACTCTCCCTCTTTTTGGACATTCTTTCCCATCATTTTTGCCACTTTCTGAAGCAGTTCTGTAAGTCTTGTTTTGTATCTTTAGTTGTGCTGTCATGGCTACCTCAATATCCCTGAATCAATTCAAAACCTTTATTTTTCATAGTTATTTTTACTTCAGGGAAGACTCAGCATTTACAGTGCCAGCTCTAGCGAGTAAGGTGGATGAGGACACCCAGTAATGTTTTACAAGCCTGACTTTCTGTTGGTTGGCACTCAGCAGCAGCATTCTCCATGTTTTTTTTAATCACATCTTGTAAAGATAGTCATGAAAAAGGACTTCCAAAATGACTTCAGAAAGTGGCAAGAATGATGGGCTAAGTGTATTTAAAGCAAGGGGTACTGTGAAGAGGATTAACAGCAATATGTCTTTTACTTTAGTGGATTTTAAAAATTCAAACACTCACCATATATTTTGATCATACTGCATACAAATTTTTACCTCTCTGGCAGTCTTTTTGGGAGGAGTGGAGATGGGTGACATATTTACCCTGCCCCTGACCTTCATTAAGTTATACTAATGATCCAGAGGTCAAGCAAAATAGGCTCTACCTTCACTAGGTATTTTCTATTTACCTCATGAAGCTACAGGATTGTGAGCTCTGAGGAGGTGGGGAGTCCGTTTGCTCCATTATTGTGTAGCTCAATGCCTAATATGCAGGCAGTACTCAAAAACATTTACTAGACCAATGAACAAGCAATAACAAACTGCAGTGAGAAACAAGAAGTCAGATATTTGATACCACAGAGTCATTTTAAAGCAGACCATCATAAATTTCTATAGTCAAAGACTAGGATTTTTTTCTAGGACTGTGCTGGTCTTCAGGCCTTATAACATTACACAGATTTAACTCTACAAATAAACTAACTCTAAAAGGGGGGAAGGGGTTCCCAGACAGTGAAGTAAAGGGAAAGTTCTTCTTCCAGGCAGAATGGCAAAGTGACTGACAACAAGATGCATAGAGGTGGCTTTGGGCGTCCTGTTTAAATAGAAATGTGTGTGATGGGTGGACCCAACAGCAGAGAAGCAGACTGTAAATTTCACCACATTACACCCCACCCTTACCTCCCAGTTGATGGATATTTACCTGCAGAAGAGGGGCCTGCTTCTCTGTGCTGGATGTGTTGCTGATCCAGGACTCTAAGGGTTTCCCTGTCCTGCAGCTCTGGGTCACTGCAGGGAACTTGGCTGCCAGGCCTGGCCGAGGAGCTGCCTGTAGCTGCTGCTCCTGCTGTACGACTTGGAGCCTTCTTAGCAGCTCCTGAGGGGAGACCACCCCAGGGCTGCTTGTCTGACTGCCAGGCAGAGGCAGTGTTTGTCTGGGCAGTATGCACTGTCCCTTTCTGTGAGCCTGATGTCCTAGCATCTGAGGTGCAAGAGAGCCATTGAAATACAGCTGTGGCTGGGCCAGACTCTGGACTGGAGCCACAGGGGTAGCAGCAGAGAGGGCTTTGTGGCTGCCAGGGGCAGCCAGGTTGGTGGGTGCTCGTGTGTTGGGATCAAGCTTGCTCACTAGCTCTGGGGCACTCTGGAACTTTTCTAACAAGTTCTGGGTCCTGGAAGCACTTTGTCCAGCATGCATAGTTCTGATGTTATGGGGAGACCCTTGCTGGATGGGTCCAGGAGCAACTTCCCTTGCAGGATGGGGACTGCCATTCTCACAGGGCTGCTGTTCAGGTAGCTCTGACAGGGTGTGCAGGTCCACACTCCTGACCATGAGTTTCTGAATGGCTGGACACAGCTGCTTCTCCACAGGGGGCGAGAGCTTTCTGGGCTCCTCATAGGAGAAGGAGTGCACAATGCCCTGCTGGACTGGAAGCTTCTCTTGCTGCTGCTGGTGAAGGCTCTGTGGGGGCTCCACAGTTTCCTGGCTGGAAGCTTTGTCCTGCTTCCCAAACAGGGCTATCAGGGATAAGTGTTGGGGTTCAGGATCTAAATTCTGAAAAAAATAAAGATGTCTGAAAATGGGTCCACATATTATTTGGTTATGGTGGGGCTATTAAGTATAATTTACCTAACTGATGACTTATTCCATTTGCAAAAGATCAATTAGAAGAGATGAAAAATATAAAATTGAAAAATCTGAGACCTCCTTTTTAATGTCAAGGATTTTCACAGCATTCTCTCTCCTACCCCTATTATAGTTGTTATATTTTAGTATCTATTGTCTGACAAATAGGCACGTAACTCTTGGGAGACCTGCAGTCCACAGATTAGGGAGCACTACGGTGTAAAATTATGTACACTGAAAGGTAAATGATCTCTACAAGTCCACCTAAGCTTGCAGAGTGCAAGAGGCACTGAGAGTGCACAAGAACACGAATGAGGGTCCTGGTGGCTTTTTACAGAATGATAGAAACCTAGGGCTAGAAAGGCAGATATGTCACTTAAGCTAACTTGATCTTTCCAGCAACATACCAGTGGCCTTTGAAGAAATCATCAGAGACATGCAATCCACCCTGTCAGCCAGTTACACAGCTCCTTTCTCTCTGCTCTGTGTAACTCTGTCCTCTTCTGTTGCCTTCTCCACTGTTACAGTGGAAACATGAACTCCATTCTAAAGTCAACGTATTCTGGTTTCTCTATTAAAATGTAATAAAAACTCCATGGAAAGCAGTACAAGGAAAGCTAAAAGAATTAGAAAGGACTTCTTTTTTTTTTGAAAAATTCAATACAAGACTTTCATTAGCTAGTCTTTACTCCTTTTGGCTCCATGTGCATTTTCAGAATTGATTTAAACTAGTTCTCTGAAAAAACCCTTCAATTAGGAATAACCATATAAAATACACAGACACATGATATTTACAATCACTAATGGGGCCTGCAGATTAGCAAGCTTTGTTATTGCTGTGCTATTCTGAAATACATACCTATAATATACATATACAGTGATATAAAAGCTGCTGTAACATTTATATTTTAGAGTGAAAATACAATGACAAATCACTAGGTCTGTAGGGAAGTTTTATACTGGTCTTTACCCTGATCTTGCTGAGAATAAGCACCCATCCTACACACACAAAGGGGTCCTCAAAAATGTCACATGAAATTTTGCTGCCCAGTTGGTTACTTTTTTCAGCAGCCTTGGAAACTGCCTACCCTAGAAGAATATAGACTCAATGAGTAACATTTCTGTCACCTCTGACATTGTGATCCGTTGTCTGTTGTTTTAAAAAGGTGTTCAAGTCTACAGAACTTGTCCAAAGTTCTAACCCCCTTCTAAGAAGAGTAAATTATTAATAATGAGAACCCTTCAGTGTGGAATCTCTCTTAAACATCCTTCAACAGCACCAGGCATGGCCCCAATGCCTTGTGGGTGAAAGTCCTTTAGAACTTGTGCAGAGGCTGTGTACCTGGCCAGGAGGTATGTGCTGCTGCTGGCTGCTGCTGGGCTTCACCGGGATTGGTTTGATGAGATTAGGGTTGTCATAGATGGCAGATGAGCTGGTTATCTGTTTTGGCTCAGAGCAGGTCTTACACTGAAATGGAAAATTAAAACACCTCATTTTGGATGTAAAATAAGATTAGTGCTTTTAAAAGAACCTACCTGCTTGCTTCTTATCCAACTATCCAACTGGTGGATGGCTAATTTTTTTGATAGGTTTTCATGAACAAAGGATAATTCCTTAAACTTCTCTGCTATTAGCTATATATGAGTATAAATCAAATTCAAATGATTAATAACAGCACCAGTCCGGAGAACCTAGAAGCTCTTAGATACATGGATAATTGAAAGGCTATATATTTGCTTAAGAAGTAATAGTTTAAGAACATGTGGTCTCATGCTTTTCAATGATAAACTACAGAAACTATTCTTTAAATAAGAGATGGGTTAGAGTTTTTTTCCTCCATTAGCAGGAGAGTTGCTGAATGTATTTCATCAAAGCAGCCAAACCTTTTTGGTCTACAAACCAAAAAGTAAAGCTGATGCAAACCACTGATTTAAAAATTACTAACATCATCTTTATTTAATGAAGAACATCTTGCATAAACAGAATCATTCAAATCGGAGTGTTCTGAGCTGCTCACTACAAATTAGAATTTCATAGAGAAAGAGACAAGAGACAAGCCTGATCACTTCAAACACCGACTCTTTATCATCCATGAATCTAACCAACCATGCAGTTAACACAGTAGGAGTCATAATGCAAAGTACAGCAATGATGTTGGTGTCTTTTTTCTTAAAACATCAAATAAAGCAATATAAAAATACTACCTTCTATAGTATAGACTCTCTATAGCATCATTAATTTAAACTGTAAAATCAAGGCCTTAGGGCAGAAAACATTTCTCAGTGTAGCTGACATAGAATGAAGTATAAATACAATCTTGTCCCTCAGGATTCCATAGTTCTCAGTGTAATTTCCAATTACTGGGGGTATATTTTCTTTTTTTTGGCACCGGGGATAAAACTCAGGTCTTTGCGCTAGTGAGGCAGGTGCGGTGCCACTGAGCTAAATCCTGGGCCCTGAGGGTGTATTTTCTAGTTCAAGGCCATAGGAGCATTGGCTCTGTTACCACTGTGAGCACTTGAATTTGTCCTTTTAACCATATACAAGCTCAACTATTTTCTTGTAAGAAGTCTATCAATTATTTGAATATTTAGCATTAGTTTAGTTAAGTGGGGTGTAAAATCACTTTTTAAGCTGTAAAGTGTTATTTCTCATTTTTCACAGGAGAACAGTGTGGCTTCTAAGGCACTAACAACCAAGACAAGGCAAGTCAGGAATACAGCCTAAGATACAGTCACTTATAAAATGTCAGCATGCAATATCTTCAACCTCTGTTTGCCATTTAAAAGAAAATGGATGTACACTTTCACTGAATGACCCTATATTTGATTCTTCATTTTCTATGCTCAGAAACATTGAATTTCAAGCAAAGAAAAACAGATTTTTTTTTTCTCCCACCTCCCCATTTCTCATATCCACATGGGCCAACAGGCTGCTTTGCTTCTTGTTACATGTCACCTCCCAGATAGATTTTTCTGCTTACACTATCTCCAGAAGCTATTTCCTGTTACTACAACTGTCTACCTATTTGTAAGACCTTGTTTCATAAAAGTGCTCCCTCCCAGTTCAAATTGCTCAGAACTAAACATCATTCACCTCAATTCTTTGTAGTTTATCTTCTAATTGTTAAATTTTTTTGAATCAAATAACTTGAAAATACTTGAAAAGGACAGGGTTAAACATAGCAGAGTACAGACTGGAAGCAAAACACAGCCTCTTCAGGACCTGGAACTGACACCTGGAAAAGAACAACCTGGTGAAGAGAAAAAGTAGATCTCCAGGAACTGGGGGGGAGCTGACAGGAAAACTAGAATTGACTAAGAAGCTGGAGAAATAGAATAATGCAAAGAAAAGGATGAAGCAGTCTGGAAAACTCACCCCAGCTCCCTGGGAGGGAGACCTGTCTCTGCTGATACAAGGCAATCTCAGAGAGGGTCAGCAGTTCCAGAAGGAAATAATGGACCTAGCTGACAAGGCTACTTTCAAGAAAAGCCTATGGGTATTGCAAACTGCAAAAACAGCACTGTGTTTTACTATGAAAATTACTCTTCTGCACGGAAGGCTAGAGTTGGAGAAGAAATCCACTGCAGCCACTTCTGCCATATTGAAGAGGGTTTAATCAGAAGTCATTTGGGAAAGGAGTTAGTGGTTTAACACTGAACTCCAGAATACTTCAGGGCTGCTGTTGTCACCCTACCACAGTGACTGGGTGGGAGATGGCCATAAGAGACAGTTGAAGAGAGGGCACAGGCTAGACACACATCCCCCTGAGAAGGTTAAGCTCAGGCCAAGGACACAAGGGCCTGATACTTCATGGTGAGAAACCAACTGATTGTATGTGACTTTCAGAGGGGCCAGGTCTGAAAGTGCCAGCACTAAGTCTAGCGGTCTGCTTGAACCCCTGTCTTGCTGCCTACATCCAGCATGGATCTTAGTGGTCTATTTGCTTTTTCCATTTACCAATGAGATCAAGGATATGCCTCAGCTTGGGGGACGGCCCCAGGCTGGGGTATACAGACAGGGCGGGGGGGAGCTCTGCAGCAATGGGGACACCTCACAAAACCACCTAAAGCTGTGCAGAGAAATCTAGGACTTGGGCCACACAGAGGAACACAGAAACTGGGAGCTGCTGGAGTGACGACAGCCCTAGGATGGAAATCACTGTCCAGTCACACCCAGCAAAACCCGTGGGGCAGGATTCAGCATTCACACATGAAAACTTGAGTATGGAAACAAAACAGCCATATCTGCTGGATTCCAATATTGGAGACTCTGGAGAGAAATCATTAAAAACACAGAGGGATTTTTTTTTTGCACTCATTTCTTCTTCCTCTTCCTCCTCCTCTTTTTCCTCTTCTTTTCTTTTCCTACATTGGTTTTTGGAGGTTGGGTTTATCTTTTGTTCTTTTTCCCTTTTTTCTTTTATTTTGCTCTTTGATTTTTCTTTTTCTTGTTTGTTCTTTCCTGTTACTTTTATTTATTTGTATTTTCTTATTCCTTTTAATAAGATTCCTTTATCTCACTTTTCTCCTGTCCTCACCTTTTTATTTTTCAAATTTTACTTCTTTCATTTTCCTATTTGCCACACCCTCCAACTTTAATAGTATTACTATCAAGCTTTATTAATCTTTAGATATTTAGTTAATTCTATGCTATTATTGTTGAATTCTATTGTTAATGGTGGTATAGTTGTTGCATTTAGTAGATATTTACTGTATTAGGTGTATCAATATTTGGTTGATCTTTGTGTCTGTATGATAACTGTAGATCTCTTTCCTATTGTTGAGGCTGGTACAGTGATAGCTTTTATTGTTTTTAGGGTATGTCAATATCCAGTTTGTCTCTGATTCTATTACTGTTCCTGATTTCATTGCTATTGGCAGGGTGGCATAGTTGCTCCCACTGTATTTTTCTACACGCTGATATTTGTGTCCTCAACAATACCGCAATCCAATTCCAGAGAACTGGGTTCTAGGCCAGTTACACTACACCCTTTCCCCACAAATAAACAGAGGTGGTTGGATCTTGGGACAGAAGAAAAGGACTATAGTTAGCCATGCTGAGTGTTATCGCTGAAAACAGATACTGTAAAAGAGATCTCCATTCTAGCTACAAAGTCTTTCTACGACCACTGACCTGCAAACCTCTGTGCATGCATACAGACACACACAGACACACACAGACACACAGACACACATACACACACACACAAATATGAGAAGATAAGGCAATAAAATGTCTTCATAAGGGCCAGGGACTTAGCTCAGTGGTTCCGCCACCTGCCTTGGAAGCACACGGTCCCGAGTTTGATCCCTGGTACCAAAAAAAAAGTCTCCATAAACTCTCAAGTTCCCCAAAGCTGATCCAAGGGGCATCAATGGAGAGGAAATAAAAAGCTAAATAGCTGAACTGTACATATAGTAAAAGAGGAGACAAAAACAAACAAACAAGGAAACAAAAAAGCAAAAGCAACAAAACAAAAAACAGATTAAAAAAAGGTGCTTGGGGCCGGGGATTTAGCTCAGTGGTTTCGCCGCCTGCTTGCAAGCCCAAGGACCTGAGGTCAATCCCCGGTACCATCAAAAAAGGTGCTTGGTGAGCTCAATGATATAACTAAACAGATAATGGACTTAATTAACAAAATGATCATTAAGCTTATAGAAGTTACTAATAAAAAGCTAACTGAGCTAAACAAAATGATACAAACATGAATAATCAATATAGAAAAGAGTTAGAGTCCATGAAAAGGTACTAAACAGAAATCCAGGAGATAAATTCTATTAAAAGTATGGGTAGGGCTAGGGATTTAGCTCAAGTGGTGCCAAGCCTGCCAGGCAAGCGCAAGGTCCTGAGTTCGATCCCTGGTACAAAAAAAAAAAGTATGAGTAGCAGAAGTGACCAGTGTGAGGACAGAGTGTCAGAACTTGAAGATAGTATGGTTAACCCTTGAGTTACAACCAGCCTGACATACAAACAACTTGGGTTATGACTGAAATTTTAGTTTTAACTTACAACAAAAGTCTTGAGTTATGACCCAAATGCTGGCTGCTTGTGCTTCCAGATGGTCTCAGATACAGATTTAACTCTTATAGAGTTCTGGAAGGAACATTACAACATCCTCTCCTGTGTGGGGTTAACTGAGAAATCCTGGGCCAGTGTCTCTTGAAGGATGCTGAGATCTGCCTATATACTGGAGAGAGACTGAAGGCTGCGTAGGGGAGCCTGAGCCTTCTTTGACCAACTTGAGTTACAACCAGCCTTCAGGAACAAATTGAGTTGGTAAGTCAAGGGTCCACTGTATCTTACAGATACCTTAAAAACAGGAGAATATGAAAAATGAGTCTAACAGCTGCTAGATGATGCAAAGAAGACTACTCTGATATTATCTGGAATTAGTGAAAAACCAGAAGACAGTTAAAATGGCATAAAAAATCCTGTTTACAGAAAAAATAGCAGGAAATTTTCCAAATATGGAGAAAGAATTTAAGTGAAGGATATAGAACCCCAAGTAGCCATGATCAGAAAAAAACTTCTACATGACATATCATAGTCAAAATCCTAGAAGTCCAACACAAGGACAAAATCTTAAAAGCTGTTAGAGAGAAGAAACAAGTCATTTATAAGGTAAAACTACTAGAATTATGGCAGACTTCTCACCACAAACCTTAAAGGTCAGGAGAGCTTGAGGTGAATTGTTTCAAGCCTAAAGAAAACAACTTCCAATCCAGACTGATATAGCCTGGAAATTTAACTTTCAAAATTGATGGAGAAATAATGACTTTCCATGACAAAGAGCATCTTAAGAAATACATGACCACCAAGCCAGCATTCCAAAAAATTCTCAAGGCTATCTTTAAAAGAGAAAATAAAGGGTTGGGGTTTTAGCTCAGTGGTTCCACCACCTGCCTTGCAAGCACAAGGTCCCAAGTTCAATCCCTGGTACAAAAAGAAAAAGAAAAAGAAAAAGAAAGAGACAATAAAGCCAATAATACCAAATAGTCTAATGGAAAGAATACACCAGGCAGGATGAGCAGTTAAGCAGAAGGGAGGAAAAAAAAATCACCAACAGAAAAATAATGCAATGATAGGAATCCCATTCAGTAATAACTTGCAATGTGAATAGTCTTAACTCCCCAATCCAAAAACATGGATTGGCAGAATGGATCAAAAACAAAACTCAGGGCCAGGGATTTAGCTCAGTGGTTCTGCTGCCTGCTCTGTAGGTGCAAGGACCCGAGTTTGATCCCTGATACCAAAAAAAACCACCCCAAACCCTCCAATAATGATATGCTGTATACAAGAAACACATTTAACCAAAAAAGAAATCCACAGACTGAAACTGATTAAAGGATGGAAAATATTTCATGCAATGGGTGCCAAAAGACAAGCAGAAGTATCTATTCTATTTTTAGTTAAAGTGGACTTCAACCCAAAACTGATCAAAAGAGGCAAAGAAGGTTACCACATATTGGTTAAGGGAGCAATTCAACAGGAAGAGATATCAATCATAAATATATATGCATGGAACATCAACACAGACTACTTCATAAAAAACAATACTGGACAAAAATAGATCAGATAAACATCAACATAATCATAGCAGGGGACCTCAATACCCCACTATCACAAATAGGTCAACTAGACAAAAAAATCCAAAGAAATATCAAAACTGAATCACACCTTCACACAGATGACCTTAACAGATACCTATAAAGTGTTCCACCCAACAACAGAATACACAGTCTTCTCGGCAGCACATGGAACTTTCTTCAAAATTGACTGTATATCAGTCCATAAAGCATGCTTAAGTAAACACAAAAGAATTAAAATTATCCCATGTATACTGTCAGATCATAGTGCAATGAAAGTAGAAATCAATGACAAAAGAAATTATGCAAACACATGGAGATTAAACAATATACTCTTAAATAATCAGTGGCTCACAGAGGAAATTAAGGAAGAAATTAATTCCTAGAATCAAGTTATAATGTCAGTACAATGCACCAGAATCTATGGGACACAATGAAAGCAGTTCTAAGGGAGAAGTTTAAAGCTGTGAATGTCAGTATCAGAAAAACAGAGTAAGCCCAAAGAAATAATCTAATGATTCACCTCAAGGTCCTAGAACAGTGATGATGAACTTTTTAGAGCTTTCAATGATACACACATGCTAGAGGTTCACCATAACTGTTCTAGAAAACCAAGAACAATCCAAATCCAAAGCTAGTACAAGGAAGGAAATTACAAAGATTAGAGCAAAAATTAATAAAATTGAGACTGAAAAAACAATGCAAAGAATCAATGAATCAAGGAGCTGGTTCTTTGAAAGAATAAATAATAGACACTTTAGCCAATCTTAGCCAAAAAAAAAAGACCAAATCAATGCAATTAGAAATGAAAAAGGCAAAATCACAACAGACATTGCTAAAATCTAGATTATTAGTAACTATTTAAAAAACCTGTATGCCAATAAATAGGAGTGATATAGGGCACCAAGAAATCTAAATAATGAAAAGAATCAAAACAAGAGAAATATTATAACTCCCTGCCTGCTAGATACTCAGAACCTGAGTTTGTGTTCTCTAAAATCTAAGAATGAATTCTAGGAACAATGAAGGTTAAGAGTAAGGAATATTTATTGAGGGACAGACAGCTCCTGACTGAGAGGGACAGGAAGGGACACCAGGAAAGTGGGCTGCCTGGAACCCCATTTCCCAGGGTTTTTTTTTTTTATGAAGTAAAACCACAAGGTGAGGTGAGTACAAAGTGGAACAAAACTACCGCCAACTAATAAGGTTCAATAGAAAATCACAAAGTAGGCATGAGGTGGGACAAAACCATAATCAACCAATAAGACTGTAAGTATGGTTGCCCAAGTAATATTGATTAAATGAGGGTCAAATGGGAAAACAAGTCAGGTAGCAAGTGTTCACAGAATGAAGAAATTTCCAGAAAGAAAATGGGCTAGGGAGATTCTGGTCCCCACTTAAGGTGATTGATGTCTATTTAGAATATTGATCACTGCTATTCATCCCTAGGGGAAGTATGAGGGTGTAGAAGTTTCTCTGTTTTTATAATGCTCACCTTCAGTGGATGTATCTCGATTGTTTTTCATATGAAGCCCAGTTCTATCTAACTGTCTACAAGATATCTAATTAACTTAGCTGTCTACAATAGTAGAATCTAGAAGAAATAGCTAGATTCCTAGATATACATGAATTAGCTAAAGAGACCCAAGAAGATATAAAATGCATGCATAATCCAATAACAGGAAATGAAATTGAAGCAGTAATTTAAAAAAAACTACCAACAAAGAAAAGCCCAGGACCCAGTGGGTTCACTGCTGAATTCTACAAGAACTTCAGAGAAAATCTAATGCCAATACTCCTCAAATTCTTCAATGAAACTGAAAAGGATGGAGTACTCCCAATTCCCATTCCTGGAAACTAACATTACTCCGATTTCAAAATAAGACAAGGACTCAACTTAAAAAAAAAATTACAGGTCAATATTTTTAATGTACACACAAAAATCCTCAACAAGATACTGGCAAACAGAATGCAACAAATCATTAAAAGATTATACATCATGGGGGCCAGGGATTTAGCTCAGTGCTTTCACCACATGCTGCGCAAGCGCAAAGACCCGAGTTCAATCCCTGGTACCAAAGGAAAAAAAAAGATTATACATCATGATAAAGTAGGCTTCAGCCCAGGGATCCAAGGATAGTTCAACATAGACAAATTAACAAATGTAACAAACCACATAAATAGAAGGACAAAAATCACATGATCAATGTCATGCCTGACCTAAACAAATAGGACAAAGCAAACAGGCTACTTTCAGCAAACAACAGCAGTTCCTCAGTAAATAGGACAAATGGTGACAAAATGAAGTATACAATCTCCCCAGTGTTGAAAGGTCCAGTGATTGTCTACACACCTGCACAGACTGTCCTTGGATTCAATTGTGAACATTTCACCCCAGATTTCTGAGCCCCTTCAATACCTGTATAAGCCTAATTCCTTTTCCAGGTAGCTGCTAATATCTCTCTCCTAGTGTTAGCCCATCCACTCACAGATGAAATCTCTCTCAGCGAGCTGCTGCTATATCTCTCACCCAATGTCAGCCCATCCACACACGGATGTAACAGACTCAGCTTTTCCCATTAGCTTCTAGAATCTCCCTGATTTTAGTCCCTGTTCACTGGAATAAACTTTTCTTTCAAAAACCTATTTAAATGAATAGATTCATGTGCACTGTGTAAAAAAATCATCTCAATAGATGCAGAAAAAGCTTTGACAAAATCCAACACTCATTCATGATAAAAACCCTGAAGAAAATAAATATAGAAAGACCTTATCTCAATCTGATAAAAGCCATTTATGACCAACCTACTGCCAACATTGTATTAAGTGGGGAGAATCTGAAAGCTTTCCCTCTAAAATCAGGAACAAGACAAGGATGTCCATTATCATCACTCTTGTTCAATATAGTTCTCAAAACATTACAGCAATCAAGCAAGAGAAAGAAATAAAAGGGATATGTATAGAAAAGGAAGAGGTCAAATGAATCATTATTTACAGATGATGTGATCCTTTATATAGAAGACCCCAAAAATTCCACCAAAAGATTTCTAGAATTAATAACCAAAATCTACAGTATAGCTGGATACAAAATCAACACCATTCCTATATACCGATAATGAATTCAATGAGAAAAAATTAGGAAAGCAATACTATTCATGATAGCATCAATAAAAATTTAATGCTTAGGTGTATCAGTCAGTATTTACTAGAGAAACTAATAGAACACAAGATATATAGATATATATAAGAATTTACAAGATTAGCTTACATAGCTACCCACAGGGTCGGATGAGGAGGAGTCCAGAGTGTCTCTCCACACACTGGAGACCGAAGGATTCAGTCAAAGTTCCCGAGTGCACTGCAGTGTCCTGTGGGAGTCTGTATCAGGAGGCCGAAGGGTCTTTGCTAGAAGGCAAAGACTGGAGCTCCTCCTAAGGAACAGAAGAAGGAACTCGACCTTCCTCATTTCTCCTTTATAACAGTCAGGCGAGGAGCAGCCCTAGGGTGAATCTCCCACACCCTAAGGTGTGGAATTGCTGAGCCGATTTCGCTAAGCTTCTCTTAGCCAAACTTCTTAAATTGACACAATCGCTCAACCATCACATTAGGGAATCTAACCAAGGAAGTGAAAGACCTTTATAATGAAAACTACAATACTCTGAAAAAAAAAGATCAAAGAGGACATCAGAAAATGGAAAGATATTCCCTGTTCCTGGATAGGCAGAGCCAATATTGTCAAAATGGCCATACTCTCAAAACTGATAGAGATTCAATGCAATCCTAATCAAAATACTAACAGCATTCCTCACAAAACTACAGATAATAATCCGAAAATTTATAGAGAGCCAAAATAGTAGAAGCAATCCTAGGCAACAAGAGTAAAGCAAGAGGCATCACAATCCTGGATTTCAAATTACATTATAAAGCTACAGGAAAAAAATACCATGGTACAGGCACAAACATAGATATGTGGATTAATGGAACAGAATAGAGGATGCAGAAACAACCCCAGGCACATTCAGCTATCTGATCTTTGACAAATCGGCCAAAAATATATGCTGGAGGAAAGACAGCCTCCTTAGCAAATAATGCTGGGAAAACTGGCTATCCATGTGCAGGAGAGTAAATCTAGACCCACATCTCTCATCCTGTAGTAAAATAAAATCTAAATGGATCAAAGATCTAAACATTAATACAACCAATGTGCTGTAACTCAAAACAGATTAAACTTTTGAAGACATAGGCATGGGGAAGTACTTTTGAACAGCACCCCAACTGCCCAAGAAATAGCAAAAAATTAACAAATGGAATTGTATCAAATTAAAAACCTTCTGCACAGCAAAGGAAACAACCAGCAGAGTAGAGACAACCTACAGAATGGGAAAAATTTTGCCCTTAACTCCTCAGAGAGAGAACTAATATCTAGAATATATGAAGATCTCAAAAAAATTAGATCTCCCAAAATAAAAGACTCAATTAAAAAAAATGAGTAACTGAAATGAACAGACACTTCTCAGAAGAAGCACAAATGGCCAATAAATACATTTAAAAGTGTTCAACCTCTTTGTTCTTTAGAGAAATGCAAATTAAAACAATACTGAGATTCTGTTTTATTCTATAAAGATGAGATCATCATGAAATCAAAAAATAAGAAATTCTGGTGAGGTTGTGGTGGAAAAAGGAATCCTTCTGCAGTGTTGGTTGGAATGTAAACTAGTTCAACCACTATAGAAATCAGTAGGGAGATTCCTCAAAAACTAAAAATAGAAGTTTCATTTGCCCCAGCTACTCTCCTCCCAAAAGAGTCAAAGATATATTATAGTGAAACATGCATATCCATATTTATAGCAGTACAGCTCATAAAAGCTAAATCTTGGAGGTAGCCTATATGTTTATCAACAGATCAATAAATTAAAAAAATGTGGTATTTATACACATACAATGGAGGACTACTCTGTCATAAAGAAGGGTAAATCGGAGTCATTTGTAGGAAAATAGATGCACCTTGAGATCATAATGTTAAGTGAAATAAATCAGACATATAAGCTTAAATATTGCCTGGTTTCTCTTATAAGAGAAACCCAGAGTATAAATAAATTAAAGATCAAGCTAGCAGATCAATAATAGGAAACAGGGAGTAGAGCTTTGCAAAAGGGAAGAGACCCAAGAGCTGGAGGGTGTAGGGGAGAAGAGAAGGAGAAGGGGTAAGAGGTGTGTCATGTACATGCACCAACTCTCCATGATGAATGTAATTATTACAGTACTATAAACATGTACTAATAAAAATTTTAAAAATAAAATATTTGAAAAAACACAGTATTTGAAAAAGTATACATGGATTCTTCAGAGAGAATGTGAAGCATTTCTTTCAGCCTTCAAAAACTTCTGTCACAAAAATCCCTGTTTACACCCTCCTCCCCATATATACAAATATATGTATCTACACCAGGAGAAAAGGCTCAAAGAAAATAGATTAAATGCTTTACAATGGGCCAGGGATTTAGCTCAGCGGTTCCGCTGGCTGCCTTGCAAGCACCAAGGACCCGAGTTCAATCCCTGGTACCAAAAAAAAGAAAAAGACCCCAAAAAACAAAAATGCTTTACAAGCAGATGTATTTTGGTTTTGTGAATATAGATATTTCCTTTTTCATTGCAAACTTTTTTTTTTTTTGGTATTATGAGTCAGGGTCTTGCTGTATAGTTTAGGCTGGCTTTGAATTCATCATGTCGTCCAGGCTGACCTCAAACTCAACAGTGATCCTCCTGCCTCAGCCTCTTGAGTGCTGGGATCACAGGCATGCACCACCACAATTGGCTTATTGCAAACATTTTTAATTGACATAAAATAATTGTATATATTTATGAGGTACAATGTGGTGTTTTGATATATGTTGTATGTGTAATGATCAAATCTGCATAATGAATATATCCAGTCCTCATATATTTACCATTTCCTCATGGCAAATATTAGGTGTGGTTGAAAACTATGGTAATAATTCCAAAAAATTATTACAGTAAAAGACATGTAACCATTAATCCTCCTCAAAATACTCGTCCTTGCTTTAAACACATGTATCCTATCACTGTTGCCACTTTCTGAAGCAGTTCTGGAAGTCTTTCATATCTTTAGATGTGCTGTCATGGCTACCTCAACGTCATGAATTGATTCAAAATGTTTACCTTTCATGGTCACTTTTACTTTGGGGAAGATCCAGAAGTCATACAGTGCTAGACCCGGTGAACAAAGTAGATGAGGATGCACTGTAATGTTTTTACAAGGCTGCTTTTCTGTTGAATGGTACTTGGCAAGAGCATTCACCATATTTTCGATCATACCTCACAAAGACACTCACGGAAGAGGACTTCCAGAGCCTGTTACGCAGCCTAGACATCATTTCTGGCAATGATTCTTTTTCTCATTGAACTTTGGTTATGTTATTGTTCACTTGAATCTCAACTAGAAATTAAATAGGGAGAAGGTAAAAGGACACGAGGCACCAACCACTGTCATTACTACTTCAAAGCTGATTCATAGAAAGCTGTTTCTCAGGGGAGAAAGCATAAAATATTGTCCAAAATTAAATTTTCGTATTATTTGACTAACTTTCTGTAAAAAGTTGTATGTGGTCTCTAGGCTTCACTTTACCAATATCGTATGCTGATAGCTCAAAAAATTTCTTTTTATAGTTCTTGCAATTTTCATAAAGTTAACAATTCTAGAGAGATTTAAATATAAAACTTGAAACTGTAAAACTATCAGAAAAATACATAAAGGGAAAACTCCCTGACAATGGTCTGAGCAATTTTTTTTCCTTTAGTTATGACCCCAAAGGACAGGCAACAAAAGCAAAAATAGACAAATAGGATCACATCAAACTGAAAAGCTTCTGCTCAGCAAAGAAACGACAGGATGAGGAGCCAAGCTATGAAATGGGAGAAAATCCTGTACAAAGTATACATCTGATAACAGCTTAATATCCAAAATATATTAGAACCTCAAACCACTCAATAATACAAAGACAACCTGAGTTTTTAAATGGGCAAAAGATCTGAAGAGAAATTTTTCAAAAAATATACAAATGGTCAAAAAGTATATTTTTAAAAATGCTTAGACCAAGGATGTAGCTCAGTGGTAGAACACATGTCTAACATGTGTGAGGCCCTAAGCCTCTATTGGCATTTCCTTGGGAAAGGTGCTATGGTTTAAATCTGGATGTCCCCCAGAGCCCATGTGCTCATAGGTGGGGCTTGTAAGAGGTGACTAGATCATGGGTGTGTCCTACTCATCAGTGGGTTAGTCCACTAATGAGTTTATAGGTAAATGTGATGTTTGGAGGTAAAGCATGGTTGGAGGAGGTGGGTCACTGCAGGTGTGGCTTGGAGGCTACATCTCCCTTCTTCCTCCATTGATTGCTGTTTCCTGCAGCCATGCCATGAGCTGTTTCTTCTCTGCCAAGCCTCTTTGCCATGCTGCCTTGCCTTGGAGCCAGCTGACTATGGACTGGAACCTTTATAAGCTATGAGTCAGAATAAACCACTCTGTCCTTATGTTGTGTGTGTCAGGTATTTTGTCCCATCATCAAAGAAAATAAGGCAAAGGCAAGGCAGAACACAGTGAGCAGTTAAGGATTGGGTAGTTTAAGTAATTCTGGTGGGCTGTACCCTGTGTGGCTCTCAGCTACAGGAATAATTCCTGTTACCTAATACATGGCCCTGGGGTGAATAAGCAAAAGAATATTGCCTCCTGGGATATACTAGCCAGACAGAGTAGGTATAACTCTGGATTGGTTAGCCTGCATATCAGAGACCTGCTCCTGGCTGAGCTCTTTACTGTCTCTTAGAACTGGCAGGGAAGTTCTACATACAGAGTTTAACTATATAAAACAGGGGTTGGAAGTATGATTCAGCGGTAGAGCACTTGCCTAGCATGTATGAGGCCCTGGGTTCTATTCCTAGGACTGCAAAAATAACTGCACGTGTGTGTGTGTCTGTCTGTCTGTATGCCTGTCTTTTGTGAGGAGAGAGGGACAGGAAAGAAAATTCATGAAGTATTTATATTTATTTTATTTATTTTTTTCCCTTGGTTCTTAATTTTTCCCCATTCCTAGCTCTCCCTTCACCCCCTCCACCCTTCCCTATTTACAAAGACTTTATTTCCATTTTTTCCATTTCTCATCATTTTTCCTTTCCCTTCTTTCCTTTCTCCTGCCCCTCCCACTACCCCTACCCCTTTGGACCTTTTCTTCCTATTTTGCATTATCGGTTATTCATTCTAATCATTGGTACATTTTAGGTATACAATATAATGACATTCACCATTGGAAATTTGCACCTTTACATAGTCTGTCTTGGTTCTTATTTTTCATCCTTGCCCAGCCCTTCCTCCAACGCCTCCAGTCTTCCCTATTTACAAAGATTTTGTTCCTATTTTTCCATTTTCTCATATTAATCCCATTCCCTTCTATCCTTTCCCCTAGCCCTCCCACTTCCTTCCCCTTTGCCCCTTTTCTTCCTATTTCACATTACCTATTATACATTTTAGTCCTTATTTACACTTTCAGTTTCTCACACCAGAGAAACTATTCGGTATTTACACATGTGTGTCCTATTTATTTCACTTAAGAGTATGGCCTCAATGTGCATCCACTTAGCTATAAATGTCTCTAATTTCTCATTTTTTATGGCTGAGTAGTACTCCATTTTATAAAAAAACCACATTTTCTTTATCCAGTCTCCAGTTGATGGGCATTTGGGCTGTTTCCAAGTTTTAGCTATCACAAACTGTGCTGCTATGAACATGGGCGCACATATATCACTGTGGTATGATTCTTTTAATTTTTGGGGGAAGATCCCCAGCAGGGGAATAGCAGGGTCAAATGGAACTTCCAGTCCTAGTTCTTTGAGGTAGCTCCATACTGATTTCCACAGTGGTTGCACCAGTCTACACTCCCACCAGCAGTGGAGCAGGGTTCCTCTTTCTCCACAGCCCCACCAGCATGTGTTATTGGTTGATTTCATGATAGCAGCCAATTCTTTCTGGAGTAAAGTGGAATCTCAGCGTTGTTTTCATTTGCATCTCTCCAATGACCAGTGATGTTGAACATTTTTTCATGTATTTATTTGCTATTTCTACTTCTTTGTCTGAGAAATGTCTGTTCATTTCAGATGCCCATTTTCGGATTGGGCCTTTAAATTTGGGAGGTCTGATCTTTTTAAGTTCTTTATAGATTCAAGATAGTAGACCTTTGTCTGAGGAAGAGCAGGTGAAGACATTTTCCCACACTGTGGGTTGTCTCTTCACACTGCTGGTGGTTTCTCTTGCTGTGCAGAAGCCTTTTAATAAGAAGAGATCCCACTTGTTGATTGTTTGTGCTACTTCACAGGCAACTGAGGTTTTGTTCATAAAATCTTTTCCTACACTGATGTCTTCAAGGGTTCCACCTAACCTCTGTTCCAACTGGTTCAGAGTTTCTATTTTAATATTTAGACCTTTAATCCATTTTGATTTTAGTTTAGTGCATGGTGAGAGATACAGCTCTAGTTTTAATCTTTGGCAAGTTGAAACCCAATTTTTCCAGCACCATTTATTAAAGAGGCTATCTTTCCTCCAGGGAGGGTGTTTGGCTCCTTTATCGAAGATGAGATGGCTGAGTGTGTCTGGCGTTCTTTCTGCATCTTCTAATCTGTTCCACTGGTCCTCAAGCCTGTTTCTTTGCCAGTACCATGCTGTTTTTAATCACAGTAGCTTTGTAGTATAGTTGCAGGTTGGGGATTGTGATAACCCCTGCCATGTCTCTGTTATCTAGAATTGCTTTTGCTATTCTGGGTCTCTTCTTGTTCCAAATGAATTTTTGGATTGTTTTCTCAAGGTCCATGAAGTATGCTGCTGGGATCTCAACTGGAATTGCATTAAATCTATAGAGCAGTCTTGGAAGTATGGCCATTTTCACTGTATTAATCCTTCCTACCCAGGAGCAGGGGATGTGTGTCCATTTTCTGATATCATCTTCAATCTCTCTTTTCAGAGTACCACAGTTTTCAGAGAAGAGGTCTTTGATTTCTTTCGTTAGGTTAATTCCTAGGTATTTCAGATTTTTGGATGCTATTGTGAAAGGAATTGTTTGCCCTATTTCTCTCTCAGTGAGTCTGTCATTTGTGTAGAGGAAAGCTATTGATTTTTGTGTGTTGACCTTGTAACCAGCTACTTGACTGAATTTGGTTATTAAGTCTAGAAGACTTTTGGTGGAGTTCTTGGGGTCTTCTATATAGAGTATCATGTCATCTGCAAATAATGACAATTTGACTTCATTTCCTATCTTTAATACTTTTCTTTCTTTCTCTTGTCTAATTGCCATGGCTAATATTTCCAGAACTATATTGAACAAGAGTGGTGATAGTGGACATCCTTGTCTTGTTCCTGATTTTAGTGTGAAGGATTTCAGCTTTTGACCATTTAGTATGATATTGGCTGTTGGTTTTTCATAGATGGCTTCTATCAGTTTGAGGTAGAGACCATCTGTTCCAACTTTTTGTAGGGTTTTTATCATAAATGCATGTTGGATTTTGTCAAATGCTTTTTCTGCATCTATGGAAATAATCATATGGTTTTTGTCCTTGGCTCTATTGATATAGTGTATTACACTGATTGATTTGCATATATTGAACCATCCCTGCATCCCTAGGATGAATCCCACTTGATCAGGGTGTATGATCTTCTTGATGATCTTCTGCATTCTGTTTGCCATTATCTTACTAAGGATTTTTGCATCTATATTCATTAGTGAGATTGGCCTATAGTTCTCCTTTTCAGTTGAGTCTTTCTCTGCTTTGGGGATCAAGGTGATGTTTGCTTCCAGGAATGAATTTGGGAGTATTGCTTCCCTTTCAATTTCATTGAAGAGTTTAACAGTAGTGGCAGCAGTTCCTCTCTAAATGTCTTGTAGAATTCAGCAGTGAAGCCATCAGGGCCCGGGCTTTTCTTAGTTGATGAGTTTTTAATTACGTTTTCAATTTCATTGGTTGATTTTGGGTTGTTCAGAATTTTTAGGTCTTCTTCATTCAACTTTGGTAATTCATATGTATCTAGGAATCTGACCATTTCTTCTGTGTTGTTCATCTTATTGGCATATAGGTTCTGGAAGTAGGTATTGATGATCCTCTGGATTTCTGCTGGGTCTGTTGTCATTTCACCCTTTTCATTCCTAATTGCATGGATTTGGGCCTTTCTTTCCTTTTTCTGACAAGGTTGGCTAAAGGTTTGTCAATTTTGTTGATTCTTTCAAAGAACCAACTCTTGGCTTCATTCATTTTTTGTATCGTTCTCTTAGTCTCCGTTGCATTGATTTCTCCTCTGATCTTTATAATTTCCTCCCTTGTATGAGCTCTGGGGTTGTCCTGTTCTTCTTTTTTAAGAAGCTTGAGGTGCAGCATCAGGCTGTTTAATTGGGCTCGTTCTGTTTTCCTAATATGTGTATTCACTGCTATGAATTTCCCTCATAATTCATGCTTTCTTTGTGTCCCATAGATTCCGATACGTTGTATTGTGATTGCCATTTAATTGAAGGAATTGTCTGATTTCTTCTTTAATTTCCTCTGTGACCCCTTGGTTATTCAGAAGTGTGTTGTTCAATTTCCACCTGTTTATGAAATTTTTCCAGTTTCTTTTGCTATGGATCTCCAATTTCATCGCACTATGGTCTGATAATATACAGGGGATAACTTCAATTTCTTTGCACTTACTTAAACATGTTCTATGTGTGAGTATGTGGCCTGTTTTTGAGAATGACCCATGTGCAGCTGAGAAGAATGTGTATTCTGATTTTGTGGGGTGGAAGACTGTAAACATCTGTTAAGTTCATTTGTTCAAGGGTTCGATTGAGTTGTAGTATTTCATTACTTATTTTTTGTCTAGTTGATCTATCTATTTGTGACAGTGGGGTCACAGTTGAGGTCCCCCACTACAATTGTATTAGTGTATATATGACTTTTCATGTCCATTGGTATTTGTTTTATATAGTTGGGTGCACTAGTGTTTGGTGCATAGATATTTATGATTGTCATCTCTTCCTCTTGGATTCTTCCCTTTACAAGGATGTAGTGTCCTTCGTTGTCTCTCTTAATCAGTGTTGGTTTGAAATCTACTTGATCTGCCAAGAGGATAGCTACTCCTGCTTTTTTTTGGGTTCCTGTCACATGGGGTATTGTTTTCCACCCTTTAACTTCAGTCTATGAGTTTCCTTTTGAATTAAGTGTGTTTCTTGTATGCAGCATATTGTTGGATTTTGCTTCTTGACCCATTCTGCCAGTCTATTTCTTTTGAGTGGTGAATTGAGACCATTAACATTGATGGCTATAACTGAAACGTATTGACTTGTCATTGCCATGACTTTTTTGTTGTTGTTGGGTTCTCCCCCTTTACATTTAATTTCTTGTCATGCCAGATGGGTTCTTTCTGCTTTGCTTCCTGGGGTTGTGATCCTCAATGTCTGTTCCTAGGATATTGTGTAAAGTTCTTTGGAGTGCTGGTATGGTATTCACAAAGTTCCTAAGGTGCTCTTTGTCATGAAAGTATCTTATTTCTCCATCAATTTTGAAAGATAGTTTTGCAGGGTACATCAATCTGGGTTGGAGGTTGTTTTCTTTTAGGGCTTGGAATATGTCACTCCAAGCCCTTCTTGCCTTCATGGTTTGTGTTGAGAAGTCTGCTGTGATTCTGATGGGCTTTCCTTTGTATGTGATTTGTTTCTTTTCTCTAACTGCTTGTAGAACTTTGTTCTTCTGTTGAGTTTCTGGAATCTTAACAATTATATGCCTATGTGTAGATTTCTTTTGATCAAGGCTATTTGGAGTCCTATATGCCTCACTTATCTGTATGTCAAGCTCTTTTCCCCTGCTTGGGAAGTTTTCTGCCATTATTTCTGTGAAGAGACTTTTTATGTCATTGCACTCTCTCCTGTTTCTTCATTGACTCCAATCAGTCTTATGTTATTCTTCTTTGCATCATCTAGCAGCTGCTTCTCATGTTCCCTTACAATTTTGAAGCAATTTTTCTTTTCCTGGTCACTAATTGCAATCTCATCTTCTATATCTAAAATTCTGTCCTCACATTGGCTCATTCTGCTGTGCAGACTTTCAATGGAGTTTTTCATGTCCTGGAAATCTATTTGCATCTGTTTTATGGATTCCATTTGTTTCCTATGTTGGGATTCCATCATGTTCCTCAGCTCCTCTCTAGATTTGTTAACCATGTCTTGCACTAGGGGCACAATTTCTCCTGTTATCTGAGAAATTATTTCTGATTTCATTTTTTCCAGATCCCCTTTTGTTGCCAGTTCAGTGGGTCCAGGTGGTTGAGTATCAGAGTGTTCCATCTCATTTCCTTTTGGGGTTGCTGTAGGTGATCTGGAAGTCTGGTTTTGAGATTTATTTACGTGTTTTCTCATTTTGACTGCGGGGGGGGGGGCACTGTTGGCGCCTGCACGGATTACCTCCTCTGAGCTGGGAGAGTTGGGACAGGGGCCGGGAGCAGTGGTAGGGATGGTGGCCCAAAAGCCCTTTCCTGTGGGCTGGGAGCAGCAGGAGGGATGGTGGCTGGGAAGTCCCTTCCTTTGGTCTAGGAGCAGCGGGATGGTGGCTCAGAAGCCCCTACCTCTGGGCCAGGAGTGGTGGGAGGGATGGTGGCCCGGAAGCCCCTTCATCCGGCCAGGAGCAGTGGGACAGAAGGTGGCCCAAAAGCCCCTTCCTCTGGGCTGGGAGCAGTGGGAGCAATGGTGGCCAGGAAGCCCCTTCCTCTGGACCAGGAGCAGTGGGACGGCAGCTCAGAAGCCCCTACCTCTAGGCCGGCAGCAGCGGGACTCAGTACCGTGGTCTGGTGGTCCCGTGTCCTCTGCATCCCTGTAGTGTGGGACCAGGTGGCTGCACAGAGGAGCGGTGGGGGGATCCAGTGGACTGCTACTGGGGAGCGGGCTGAATCGGCGTGTTCTGCATGACCCAGGACCTCGGTAGGGTGTCCGCAGACCTGCCTGTCTGCAGCGGGCTGACTGGGCATGCTCCACATGACTCGGGACCTACGTAGGGCGTGCGTAGACCTGCCTGTCTGCAGAGGGCTGATTCTGATTTGGCGCATTTGGACTTCGGTAGGGCGTGCCAGTATTTATATTTATTATTTACTTACCAGAGTCAGGCTGTCTTCACAGAGCATAAGTTCTGAGAAGTTAGAAAATGCCACCTTTTACAGATTGTTCTTTCATGTACAATTGTGCAAATAATAAGATATAATCATTTAATTATGTGACCAGTTGCCAACTCATTAGGATACTTTAAAAATAATTCTTAAAGAATTAAAAATATTAAAAACTAATGTAAAAATAGTTGCTACTGTCTGAAGCTGGGATTGGGGTTTGTCTACTGGTCCCATGACATAAGGATAATGAAATTGTGACTTATTCATATTTATGATCCTTCCTTCATTCTTTCAAGGACTGTTACTACCAAGCATGGTGGTACACATACCTGTAATCTTAGCATTCTGCAAAACTGAGGCATGAGGATCACAAGTTCAAGCTCAAACTTTTCAACTTACCAAGACACTGTTTCAAAATAAAAAAGGGCTGGAGATGTAGGTCATCGTGAATCCCCATAAACACACACACACACACACACACACACACACACACACACACTACCCTTACTTAGCACTCACCACGTGTTAGGTACTTCAAAGAGACTAGTAATGTAAAGATGAATACAGGATGTACTTTGTCCTCAAGAAGCTCAAGGTCTAACAATCAACAGTGAGTTAACCACCAAGCCAAAGGCGTATTGAAGGAACCTAGTTAATTGTCTGTATGTTCTGCCTCACTGGGGATTTTTCTGACTTTTTCCTTGTGGTATCATTTACTTTGTTTTTCTATCTGCCTTCCTTACCTGCTTTCACTTCTTTAAACTAGAAAGTTAGATCTCAAGGCTTAATAGATTTAACATTAACTCTTTGGTAAGAATATTTCAGGTTGCTATACATTTCACAAAGTATCACATTAGGAGGCCATAATGCCTGTTTATCTGACTTCATACAATGCTCATTAAGGGGCTCAGATGGTGGTAGCCTGACTCCTCATGGTCAAGTTTCCATCAACCTTTCCCATCACATTAATCTTACTGATGGTCACTGCCAGAACCAATTATTTTATCAGAGTGTTTCAAAATTCTATTATTCCCTCTACATTTTTTAGCTACAATTCTTTAGTAGAGAGGAATTTCCCCTCTTTGAGCAGGGATGTTTGATTACTCTGAAATATGGTCCCTTCAGGGCAGGCAGGATAAGAGCTTAATTCATTTCCATTAACTACCAATTTTCAGAGGAAGGTGTTGTATCCTAGCACTGTCAAAGGGTAGCCAATAATGATATTCTGTTTTACTTGGCATTTTTGGTTTGCCTGTTCTAACCATGAACTCATTGACTTACATATTCAGTGTGTTGAATCCATGGCAGTTATTCCTGTGGATGTGAGAAGTTAATGCTTTGTTCAGTGATCTTTTAATCTGACTCTGGTGCCATATCCACATGATCTTGTTAGACTTTACTACCCCAGACCTGCAATCTGAAATTTCTTCAAAGGACCCTGATACCTTTTAGGAGGAAACAGTAACAATCTGGGTGATAACAGTAGTGTTTATTACTACTGGGTTGTCACTTATTTCTAGATCATTCAGAGAAAGAGTTAGGAACTTTCTGATACTCAATACCTAAAAGGTATTAGGGCTCTTAGAAGAAATTTTGTCTATTTTGCTAGAGAGTATCAAACTTTTACTTCTCAATTTTTAGGAGCTAACAATTAGCCCACTTCCTATATTTTAGATGTAAATACTTTTTTTTCTCAGTTGTTTTCATAACTTTGCTTGTGTCTTGTTTAGACCTTATAAAACATTTCCTTTTATAGAGATGGTTATTTTTAATCATATGTTAAATTTCATATACAGTTGGGTCTAATTCTGTAATATCTCATTTGTCCCATTGGTCTATCTGGCTGTTTATGGATCAATACTATCAATCAATACAGTTTTAAATGTTTAGAATTCAATTTTTAATATCAAGTAGAGCCTGTTCCAACCCCCACCTTCCACCCCAACATTCCTATCTGCCCTTCACCTCCCTACCCTAGCCCCTGCCAGGGATTTCCCAGCTATTTTTCCTTGTGTATTTATCCACATGAACCTTTCAATCAATGTGTCTAGCTCCAGGAAAAGGATAAAGAGAAGGAGAAGAAGGAAAGAAACCAGTGGTATTTATTTAGGGATCATCTCAAAGTTTGAGATTAAAAAAGAACTGAGAGCTTTTTGGTGAATCTTCTTATCCATGAATAAGACAAATACTTCCATATGCTCAAATCTATTTTTATGCATTTCAGGAGTTATTAAAGTTTTCTTCCTACAGGTTTTGCCTACTTTTTTGTGAATTTTATTACAAAGGAATGTATGTAAATGGGGTCTTCTAGTAAATTTAACTGATACTGTCTGTTTATATGAAGGCCACTATTTCTCAGGCCACCTTTTAATTCACTTAAAAGCAAACAGTCTTCTTTAGCCCGATAAAAGCAAATAAAAATTTTATTTTTCATATAGTTTTGTTTAGAGTCTTTCTTAACAACAATATTTCCACTGTGAAATTTAAATTTATATCACAAGAAAGGGCAAAAAACTCACCTTTGTATATTCATCTTTGGCCTTGGTGAGCATTTGTAAGATATCCACTTCTTTGCCCTCTCCTGAACTGAGGATCATTGGGGAGACTCCTGCTCCAGCACCCTGATGGGCTTTCAACTGTTCATACTGAGTTAGGCTAAAAAACAGAGGGGGAGACTCACACAAGAAAAGCCAATTCAACAAAAATGGCTTTTAAAATCATTCGAGTTCTTACACTGTTGTATCCATCCTGTTACAATTGTATTAAAAATAAAATCACTCAGGAATTTAAAGACCAAAAATGAAAGTTGAGGTCTTGAGTCAACTGGCTATGGGTGAATCTAGAGGGGTCAGGAAACTAACCTATAGGCCAAAAGCCAGTATGCATGGCCTGTGATTGCTTTCACAATGCCATGGCAGAGTTGAGTAGCTGTAACAGAGATAGGTAGCTTGCAAATCCTAAAATAATCACTATCTGGTCCTTTTCAGAAGAAAGTTTGTCAACTCCTTGTTTAGAGCACTTGAAAGAATGCTCTCATTAACTGCTCAGGAAGCCCTATTTAGTTTTGTAGCATCAACCAAATCGCATGGCCAATAGAGATTGTTTTCTTCTCATCTCAGAGTGCCTTAAAGTCAAAGCAAAACTGATGTAGCAACTTAATTCACCGTTTAGAAACACAGTGACAATTCTATCCTAATTCTGAGAAGAGGAGCATTTAAAACATGCACTAATTTTTAAAAAAGATATTGATGGGCTGGAGATTTAGCTCAGTGGTTCTGCTGCATGCCTCGCAAGCGCAAGGGCCTGAGTTTGATCCCTGATACCAAAAAATAAAATAAAATAAAATAAAAAGCTATTGAAAAACAAGGAAATGAGTGTCTTTCCTTGCCCTGAAAACAATGTAGGACACCAGATTACTCTACATGCTGCAAGGGAATGTTGAGAAAAATACCTTTTTCCCTCTATGTGCTTTGACTTTCAGCTCAAATTCTTTTATTATGGCATGAAGTTTATGATAAAAAATATAGATCTGAGAATTTACTGAGAGATTTAATTCTAACTGGGGAAGGGGTTTGAATCCACCTACATCAGCTGCTTATTGCTAGTAAATAATCAATTTCCTGCCAGAGCTGTTAAGCAATTACAGCGGAATGCTGACAATTCTACCATGGCCTCTTGGCTGAGCTACAGGGTATTTTTTAATCTATATGAAATCCTGCTATTATTATCCACTGCAATTTACAATAACATGAATGCTCTAAAAACTAGCTGTTATGGTGGCAAATACCAGTTTGAACACACTTAATCACCATTTGCAACTTGAGCTAGTTACCTAAAATTAGCTCTTACAAGCAAGATTTTCAGGAATCAATTTTATTTATATAAAAATGTGCTCCCCATTTTTCATTTCCTTGGGGTCACTTAATGGTCATTTCACTGCTCTGGGGTTTAAAAATGGAAATGGGTTCTTTTGCAGACAGAGCTGGGGGATCACATCCATGCGGGCAACAGCCCTCCTATGCTTGGCTGAGTCCAGGCCCAGGCTGAGACCCAGCACAGGTAGCTGAAGCTCTTACCCATCCTCACAAATAGCAGGGAAATAACTGCTTCACAGTGAGTGCCCTAGGGCTTAAGAGCTTATTAGGGAGTCAACCAACCCCAGAGTAGAAACCAAGCTGTTTTGGGGCCTTCCTTACAAAGCAATCAGAGGAGCCAGACTGGGAAAGTCAGAGGAATGTGAAAGTTTCCCAGAATGCAGAATGATACAAATCACAACATATCATAGTATTAAAAGAAAAATACTAGTAAAGGGTGGGGTGGGGGGATAGACAGATAGACAGACAAATTATTAAAGTAATATTAACTCAGAAATTTCCAGAGATGGAAAATAAAAGAGTATCCTAAGTACTCAGTATTTGAGACATGGTGTGAAATTCTGAGCTCCCATATAAGGATATGCAGTTAAAGGAAACTGTTTAAGGAAAGAAGGAAATGATAGATCTTAGGAAATCTGGAGCAGCCTTTTAGAATGGCTCTGGATGTTCTTTTCACTAATAGACACATTGATAACTTTTCAAAACAAAAATTAATAATTTATAAATGAGAAAAATATTAAGGAAAACTGCCATCTGGAAAAAACTCATCTTACATATATTTCACATAGGCAGAACAAAATTTGTTGAGTCAAAGATGATAAATCCAGTGAAAATGTAGCAAGTTGTTTATGTTATTTTTTACCTATTAAGTAGTATTAAATGTTTTCCTGACTGCTGTGAAAATAACTACTATAAGAGATTTATCCTGTTAAGATTATAGTACCTTTGCCTACACTTAAAAATACAAACAGAAGCACCAGGTCCTGAAAAATACTTAGCCTTTTGGCACTTACTTTTTCATAAGCTCTGCAATTCTTTGGCATTCTTCCTTATCATAAAACCAGATTCCATAAATGGACACTGCAAAAAACACATCGAACAAAGCATGAGCAACCTTAAAACTACAAAATAGGAAGAGATTCTCTTTCCATCTTAAAGGGAAATATATAATAATTTATGTATTGAATTAATTTATTCAATAATTATCAAATAAATTAAACAAGTCTTTGGAATTAAAGCTTAAAAATATAGCAGTGGAATTCTTTCAAGTCCACAGGGAAATCTGCAGTGGTTTTCTGCTCAACCACACACACACACCCACCCACACCCACACACACACACACACACACACACACACACAGCAATACAGTGTGTTTTCTTTAATAATACAGCACCTTAATACAATTTGGTAAATATTTCTTAAACAAATGATTGAAAATGAAGTCAGGATTTCTAAACATCTGCCTTTGAGATATCATTGTTTCTATACTCCATTTGCACATTTCATAAACACATTTAATCTTCATTTTTAAATATTCAGAAACCCGATGCTCAAATTATGCCTAGAAACCTCCTTCTCTTCTTCTTCTCCCAGGAATATGTTCAATGAAAAACTAGCTTTGTGAGCTGTAAGTTAAGAGAGGGTACTGGAAAAAATAAATCTTAATAATAAATCTGACTTCAAAATGTATAGAAAATTTATAACTGTTGAAAGATTAAATATGACCATGATTTAATCACAATAATGAAAGAAAATGTGGTATAATATAGCTGCTAGTGATTCACTTAATAATTTTTCAAATAAATTGACTACTAAATTTAGTGTGTGTCCATCTCCACATCTTTGTAGCAAAGGCTGAAACGGTTCCAAAATGCATTTATAAGTATCTAGTTGAGGATCTGGTGGTGTTCATCATGTAAAAGATATATTACCCAATGTATTAACTACATATGTATTTTAAAGGTCTTCACTGAAAACAGAAGCAATATTATGATAAAGCAATGAAAATCAACAAATTTTTAAAAAGGAAAACATAAAATTTAAACTTTCAAATATTTAATTACCTTAATTGTACTGTTTCATTAAAATAGCTGTGATATTCTAACTCCGTACATCTTTCCTCCCTTATCCGGCCAAGGACTAGGCGTGAGAGTCCTGATTTTTGACAATGCGTATTCAAATATCAAAAGGTATGAGAAATGTTTTTTAGTGCTATTTTAAGGAGTTATCTTACAGAAGAACCTTATGAATCTCAATTATGAACTTGCCAAAAGTTGGCAGTGAGGTTTTAAACTGTTCTTGCAATTATATGTATATAAGAAATCTTTATCTTACCCCCTACATGTGAGGGGTAAAGAGTCCCAGAAGAGGAGAAGAGGAGAAAAAGAGTTCCAACTTTTGCTTAAACTGTTATCCTCTTAGAAATACATACACAAATTCCTCCTTGGTACACTGACAATCTTTTAAGAAAAATCAGGCCATCTGAGTCCTGAAGTTGATATGCTTCATGAGAGCTGTCATATCAAAAGGGATTTTATTCATCTCAAGATCAGTAAACATGTTTGTGAAACTTCAATTCCAGGATGCTTCCAGTCCATCAGCACCCATCCCACTCAGACTCCCTACCCAGAGTCCTGTATGTCAACCCTCCTACCCTCCCGTTCTTGTAAGAAAAAGCATATTGAATCACAGGCATCCAACCACTTAATAAATTTGAATACATCTGTGTGTTTTGGTGGCTTTAATTTAGTCACAATACTTGAAGACTGCTGTTTTTCTGGCTAGAGTGAAAACTTTCTTTCCCTGGAGACAGTTTTCCAAAACTGTCAAAGGAGAAAGATGGTAAGTAAGGGAGAAAAACACAGCACAACTAAGAAACCCGAGGCTCAGTGCAGTGGAAAACCTGGCACTGGTGTCTCTCATCAGTAGACTGCAGTAACAGAAACATTCGGGTGCCATTTTTCTTGATGTTAGACATTTGTGGCATCTGACATAAGGAACTAGATTTTCATAAGGGTAGGATGCCAAGGAAACTGTTGATACAAACAGACAAGCAGTTTGACATTGTCATTACTATGAGGCAACTGAAATTCAGACTTAAGGAGGGAAAATGCTAGAAAAAAATCTCTCACATGTCAAAGCAGATTGAAGGAAAGACTGGCTTTGTAGTAATTATTTAAAATATCATGGAGCCTCCTTTAAGAGTCAATCATTTATCTCTAAGCAACATAGTTTTAAAATTAAAATGAGATCATTTTGAAATAACTGCTTTCTTTTTGGTTAATATTTAAGTTGAACATAAAGTTTAAACGGGGGTTTTAAAATAAAACAGGTTTACCAACAGTCCTGGCTACTCAAAAGGGCACCAAGATAAAATGTAACCCGAGTCTAATTTTTTTTCTCCCTAAAATAGTTTTGCAACTTGAGCTGCATTCCACTGGGAAAGGGGCTGTGAATTCCATTAAAGTGCACATTCTCCGGCTGAAGTTTTTGGCCTCTTAGGCTCAAGGTCTACCAGCTCCTGGACAAACCAATCACTCTTCCACACAAGAGAGTATATCTGAGCAACTCGTGATGATATAAAAAGACCAGAGCTCATCATGCCTTTGGGAGGTGATGAGCTGACAGGCTGACAGAAACCATTAGCTTCACATTTCAATGCAAGGTTTCCTGTAAAGCCACTGGGTAAGAGGCCTGTCCCTCCATAGGCAGTAAGCACACAGGAAAGGTAGAAAAAGACAAGGCTAAATAGTTTTTAGAGTTCTAAAACTTAAAGTAAATACCACAGGCTACAGGGCCATGTGAACTTTTGTGGCTCTAAATTGTTACTACAGGAATAGTTTCTGAGTTTGAAAACTTATAAGAAGATTCCAAGATATTTGTTTAGTTTTAAAATCAATTTATTAGTACACATCTGGAAATACACCATGCTTCGAGCCTTTGTTCAGCCCACCACGCCTGCATACCAGCCGCTGTCCAGTCACCTGTCTGCCGACACAGAGGTAAAGTGCAAGGGCACCTTGGTGCATGAAGCTCAGCTCAGCTGTTTCTACATCTCTCCTGGAGGTAAGGAACCCAAAAGAGGAGCAAAGCATAGGAAGCACATGTGGAGATTTTCTCTACATAGTCTAATGATACTTAGAATGTGACTCCTCGCTCTAAGGATTCATCTCTTTGGCAATCCTCTTTGCATTTAATCAGAACTTTGAAGAGTTCAGTTGTAAAATTTTGCCTAAGGTTTTATGTCATTCTTTGAAAATTCTCAGTTGAGAAAAGGTGACATTTGAGGCAACAGGCAATCCAATATTGCCTTTACACGGTAAAACACCTGTCTCTGACTTTCCTCTGAATTCTGTGAGGAAGATCAGGGAGATCAACATTTCTGTTACATTTCATGTCTGAATTTTATGGGTACAAGTAGATAAGATAGAAAGCTGATTATATTCAATAATGGTGTCTTAATTTCTTCTATGGAAAACGGAAAGATAATCATAATGTAAGAGGCAAGTTAAGGGGTCATTGGAGGCAATAATAAATATAATTTAAGTGCACATTTTCAATTGGAATCTTGGGTTCCAATTCATTTTGGGTGTTCCTTAGAGATCCACCACATCTTGTTTATGTCCCTAATAAATACTGCTATTCAATCTGTTCTCCTAATACATTTGTCATTTCTTCGATAATGGTATTTTACCCCAAATATCTTTCAACTCCATGAATGGTACCTTATAATCATTTAACAAAGATTCAGGCTAATATTTGTACAAATTTTAAAAAGAAGGCCTACATTTATATGGTTTATAAGTGAAATATAAATACATAAATGGTAAAGGATGCACAGATAAAGTTAAAATATGCAGGATATCTGATTTGGTAATGCTTGTGCTTACCCTTCCTCCTTCTTTCCCTTTCTTCCTTCCCTCCTTCCTGATTTTCATTTATTTCTATCAAAAGAATGGGAAAATGTGTTTTTCTTGGAAAGTTGTCGGGCTCTTTTTACTAGGAAAGCCATGGAAACATGGCCATGACAACTTACACAAATTTCTTCTGAGAATTTCAGGATAAACCAAAATTTTAAAAAGGAAGGATGGAAGGAAAGACAGAAAAGACAGAAAGAAGGAGGAAAAGAAGAGGAAGGAAATGAAGATTTCTAGCAGTGGCAGTATTTTTGCTAGAGCAGCACTTTTCATTGCCTATGTTCTGGCGTCCATAGATGGGAAACAAAGCTATGCTTGGCTGGCTTGACGCTGATTCTGTACTTCTACCCTGTTAGGAATGTCTGCACTGAAAATGCTTTCCTTTGGCATGTCCTTTAATGCCTTTAAAGTAATGTTCTTTCATTCACCTTCTGTGTTGGCTTTACTGACCAAACACGGACACATCTTGTAAAACAAAATCTCCACTGGCCACAGAGAGTCTACATAGCACTGTTATCTTTGGACTCTGGTCTGGTTCTTTTCATATGACATAGTTTTTTATTGCACCTCACAAATAAGGGATCTCATGATCTCAGGATAACAAAAGGCTCACAGCAGATGAGTAGTAGTTTCTAGTTTATGAGCGAACAATACTCGTGAGTATTTGGGGGGAAATGTTGAAAAATCTGAACAGTAAAAACAATCCTTCCCTTTCTAAATAAATTAATTTCATGAGAAAGCTAATGCCACTTAAAACCAACAGATAAGCACAAACCTCATAACTAAGGCATTATACTAATTTGGATTAAATTAATTATATACTTTATACTCATATATGAGAATCTATAAGGTTCAAAGTAAAAAAAATGTATTTATCTCTCAGAAAGTTTTATTTTACAACAAATGCAGGTCATGGATTAGACCTTCCTAATGTCTACCAAGGTCATTAACCTCCTCAACTGGGAATTTTGACATCTGCTGTTCCCCTCAGGTCTCAAAAAGTCAAAGGGAATCTTCTTCATTATACACTAATTTCCAAATTTTGTTTCTGGAAAAGTTTCTTTACTCTTGGAGATTTAACAGAGTAAAAAAACTTCTAAAAAATGTAAGAAGTAGGAAAATCCATAGTTAATAAGAGAAATAGGAACAACTTATTCAGCCTTGTCAGCTACTTAAGTTTATATTTGCACTTTGTTCATTATCTTGCTGTTTAATTTCAAAATCTCATAGGCCACAAAAACCAAGCAAAGATTCCCTAAGATATTTCCCCTCCCGAGCTCCCATTCAGTTTGAGGACCCACACTTTCTTTCTCACTCTTCTAAGGGATAAGCTCCCAACTTTTTCTTTGCTGCCGTGACTTTGATTTTGTATATTCTTGTACTAAAAAAGTAATAATTAAGTATTTATATATTTGTTCCCCCCATTAGACCTTAAGCAGCTTGAGGGTAGAACTTCATTAATATGTCCAACATAGCAATTAACACATGGTTGACAGTTAACAAATATTTGCTGCATTAAACTACAATCTAAGACTCTAAATTCTCATACCATCAATAATCCTTGCAGTTTCTAATACCAGTTTGGCTTATTTAAACATCATGGACTAGATGTGCTTGAATCCTGTCAGTTGATTACCCTTCTAGAGATTACAGTAGAAGAATTTTCCTCACAATGCCCTTTTTATTTTCTAACTTCATTGAGAGTTTATTTTGCTTCAAATACTTTATATTCTTAAGCGTAAGTGATATTGATGGGATTTTTGTCATTACAATCTGAGTTCCCAGAGATTATATATTTCTACTGATCTAGCACTGTGCAGGCACTAATATACTCACTGTATGTGTATTTATTACTACAACAATTCTACCATATACTATTCTTCCTGACTACTTGTCAAGCACTGGCAACTAAGAGCTCAAAGAATGCAACAAATCTACAAAATCATGTTCATTTCTCTTCATTACTGAAGAACACATGACAGAGTATAACCATTAGGATCTTGGTTTAGCAGAAAACTATGATATTTATCATCCAGTCACATCCAACTTACATGTACAAGTACCTAAATTATCTTATAATTTTAAAACTAGCATGCAATGTCAATTCCAGCAACACAATGAAAATCTATTATCTTAAACGAGTCTCAATGTAGGGAAATAAATCCAGTCTCACATAACTGTAGTTTGTGAGAAAGGTATGTTTAAACTAAACATAAAGCAGAGAATATATATATATATATATTTTGGTACTGGGGATTGAACTCGGGTCCTTGCGCTTGCACAGCAGGTGGTGAAACCACTGAGCTAAATCCCCGGCCCTAGAGAATATTTTTTAAAAACTTCCAATGAAGAAAAGGCTTCCTTATATTTGAATCAGATTATTTAATTAAATGTTCAACAATGATGGGAATAATTTTGTTGAAAATATCCTAACCATAAAACACATGATCACTAAGAAATTTTTCAGGTTTTATAGAGCAGTGTTCTGGCCAGAAGATTCTACTGCTATTTCCTGATGGAAGAAAAGTGAATCCGAATTTCTGTATTTTTTATTTTTATTTTAATCTATGAATATAGATATAGGAGACACCACTTTTCCAAAATCCCTTTAAATTGTGAACAGTTAAGTCATATTCTGGTTTAACTCTGAAATAAGAGCTCTTAAGCTATAATATGGAATAATTCTAATTCCAGTTCTTGGTCAAAATTGCTTTTCTTTCTTCAAACTTCTATTATTTTTTAGTATATCTGCTGCTGAAGCAAACACTCTCCAGACTCCTAAGAACACAGAATAATTATAAATTTTCCTTCTGTGGGTTAAAAGGTAAATTAACCTTGGTTCCAGAGCTTGATTATTTGAAACTCTTTTCTACGTGATTTTTGGGCAAAAATCAGTAATGTAAAAAATAGAATGTAAAAGAATACACAAGAACACTCAATGTGGCCATAATGACAACTTACTATATGCAGAGTACTATGTTAGAAGAGGGAGACTAAAAGGTGGTGCTCTCATTAAGCATTTAAAAAAAATGTTTAAGAATCAATTTTTCGGGCCAGGGATTTAGCTCAGCGGTTCCGCCGCCTACTTCGCAAGCGCAAGAACCCGAGTTTGATCCCCGGTACCAAAAAAAGAAAAAAGAATCCATTTTTCTCTGCAAAGATTTAGACTTCTACCATACCAAATTGGACTTTTTCAATAAAATAGAAAGTATCATACAACTCCAACCCACAAATGCAGTGAATGAATTCAAATAGCATAGATGTTTCCCTGGCAAAGCAAAGAGTCTTTAAGTCTTTATGGTTCAGGATAAAGTAGAAGTAACTTTACTTTGACTCTACTATCGTGTGGTAGCCATATGTCACCATGGATGACTTTGCCATTTGGGCCCCTCTCCATCTGAGCACACCAGCTTGTTAAAGTAAGTGTAGACATGTATATGTATTTTCACATTAAATTCGTGTGAAGACCCTATATGTGAGTCCTCTAATCATTTACACTGGACGTGAAGAAGCTGAGTAAGCTGGGTAGTCAGGGCGGAGAGAAGTACAGTTCACAGATACTGTTTGCGTGGTTTTGCGTACAGACTGTGTTTCAAGGACCTATTGGATATCGCAACACAACATATGGAAAAACAAAAATGTGAAATCCAGAGATACCACAGGCTCAAAAGTGAAATTTTGCTTTAAAGTTTTTCATAGCCTTCTGCAATTGACAGAATGCCAGTTCTTTAGATAAATTGTCTCCTTTGGAGTTTAGATCCCTTCTTTTCAGCATGAGTGGAGTATTGACAAAGAACAAAAGACTAATTCTGGACTTAAGGTCAGAGTGACAAGTTCCATCACTCAAATCACAGTAGATGTGTAACCCTTAATCATATATTAAACACATTAGGTATCTACACAATGAGGCATAATAAATAGGTCATTCTTTTAGATAAAATGGCAAAGGTGGCTTAAAAACACAAAGATTCAGTGACCACACTATAATTTTTACATTTTGGTGGCCTTCTTTCTTTCTCATTAAGAAGCACAGATTTAAGGGCCGGGGATTTAGCTCAGTGGTTCCAACGGCTGCCTAGCAAGTGCAAGGGCCTTGAGTTTGATCCCCGGTACCAGAAAAAAAAAAAAGAAACACAGATTTAAAAAGTCCTTCAAGATTACTGAGGGCAACGAACCACTCTTCTCATATATAGTCAAAGTTGGAGATTGTATAGATAACCTATTCTGATTGGATATGAAATACCAAACTTCTTTTCTTTTACTCCACATTATTTGTAATTTGAATGAGTTTATTTGGAGTATTTTATATTGCTGGGCAGATCCTGACAAGAAAGATATTCTACTGTTATACCTGCAAATAACAAGTTTCTGACTGGGAAGAATACCAAATATTTTTAGCTGTACAATTACTTTTAAGATGTTTCTTGACCCTAGATGGGTTTGAAGACTTCAATACAATCCCTAAAACTATAAAATAGTATGTATTATGCAAATAGACATTTTAGAGGTTGAAGAAATACAAAACATATAGACTTCCCATAGAAAATCCCCAACACATAGTAGGCAATAAAAAAATTTTGTGAAAAGAAGAAAGGGAAGAAGAGGAGGGGGAAGGGAGAAGAAATTTATCAGATTCTTAAAGGTGTTTAGGAGCCAAGGATTAAGAAATACTATTCGAATTGTTTCAGCATCACATATACTAAAACTAGAATATAAAGAAAATTATCCTGGCCAGTTCACACTACTTGGAGTGGTTTTTCAATTTGCTGCCCTCCAACATACTGAATATGTTAACCTATTTAAACACAAAATTAAAACGATGTAGAAAGAAAACATTTGTATTTTGATGTACCCGAATCTTTGTCATGTTAAAATGTTAGTAAATTGTTACAGTATCATTTTCCTTTTGGCCTATAATGCCATCCCCAAAATGTGCTGCCCAGGGCTGCCCGACCCCACCTCCACCCCCTCCAGCTACATCACTGAGCATGGCCCCTATGTAAGGATGACATGCAAATTGGTGTTTCATAATACCAATGTGTATGATGTGTTTCATATTGCTGAAGAATGAAATCATGTCATTTGCAGGAAAATGGATAGATCTTGAGACCATAAAGTTAAACAAGTCAGAAACAAAAAGTCAAGTACCTCACCGTTTCTCTTATATGAGAAACCCCAAATATAAGTTAATGAAGTATTAATTAAAATAATATATATTCCCCCAAAACAAATATAACTATTATATATTATGTACACCAATTAAAAAATCTGAAAAAATAACTACTATTTAAGGCTATTAATATATCAGCAAATATCCTAAGATGGAAAAATAAACTGTCAATTATCTATGGACAGATATGGCTTTCATTTATTTTTAGTAATAAATTTGCAAAAGTTTCACTTCTAACCATTTAAATTATTTTTGAAATAAAAGTATTTGACATGATTCCAACACTAAGACAAGAGACTCAGAGTTTGCTTAGGGTCTTAAGAGCTGGAAGTATATATTCCTGTATGTAGCCTGAAATCTAGAAGACTTAAAAAGCAGAGCTTTATCAGCATTCTCAGCCAGAAAGGGTGAACTGCACAGTCAGCTTTGGTTACTGTTCTGCATTAATTTGAGAGGTGCAATCTGCAATCTACCATGCAATGGGGAATATGGAGGAATTCTGGAAAGCTGGGCAAATTGATGACTTTTGAATTAATCACTCCAAGTAGAATATCTTCAAAGCTTTGTCTTAAGCGTGTTTGTATCAGTTACTGCTTACTAGAGAAACAGATTTAATGCAAGATATACAAAGATGTAAGAATTGATAAAAACCGGTTTATAATGGCCGCCCACAGAGCCAGGTGTGGAAAAGTGTAAAAGGTCTGTCTGTGTACTGGAGATTCAAAGGCCCCAGTGGCAGGCCTGGAGCTCAGTGTAATGCCCTGTGCAGGTTCGTATCAGGAGGCGACGGGTCTGCCATGGAAGGCTGAAGGCTCTGCTGTGCTGGAGGTTGAAGCGTACACACTGGAAGGCTTCAGTGTCTGTGCTGGAAGCCAGGAGAGACATCCAAGGTGAAAGTGAAGGCTGAAGCTCTTCTGAAGAAACAGAAGCAAGCCTTCTTTCTTCATTTCCCTTTTATACCACTCAGGCAGCAAGCTTATTGGTTGGTGCCATACACATCCAGGGTGGGTCTTCTGTCTTCAGTAAATTCCTTCAGCCACACTCAGAACTATCCTGATCAAATTTAGTTGGGCATTTCTTACTTAAGTTGACACACTCAATTAACTATCACAATATTGATGTTCCAGAATGCCAGACAAAATCATCATACATATATACATATACTGTATAACAATTCTACAATTCATACAAATGATTTGAGAAGTACTTTAAGTCTATTGTACATCTCTATTTCTTATCCAGATCTATTTATTTTATTTGGTACAAAAAATAGGATATAGTCTCTGGCCACATGTGGCGTATAATTTATTGCTTGTGCCTACATAATCAATAACCAACCAACTAATGGCAGTATAATGGTAAAGATTTCACAAAATGCATTCCAACTATAATGAGCAATGTTGCTTACAAATTATGACCCATTATTGTTTGCAAATTTGACTTTCCTACTATTATTATTTATTATGGGTATGTACAGGCACATTTTAACTGGAGCTTTGGAAGAAATTGAAGTTTAAACTTTATAATATGTTCTATAATAGCCATCAAGAAAATACCTACAGGGCTGGGGATTTAGCTCAGTTGTTCTGCCACCTGCCTCACAAGCTCAAGGTCCCAGGTTTGATCCCCGGTACCAAAAGAATAAAAAAGAAAATACATACATTTTAAAATGTTTCTAATAGTTAAGGACTGCAGAACAGATGCTGCTAAAAATTATGTCCCTCTGCTAGGAAACTGACTTTTTAAAAAAGTAACTATTAAGAGGAAAATGGAAGGTTAATTGCTTCTACTCAGGAAAAAGTTATACAGGTTTTCATATTTTCTGAAAAAGGAAGCTTTTCTTCTCTGACCATGTGGAGAAAACAAATGTCTCAAACCAGAGTAAGGGGCACATCTTATCAGGAAACTAGAAATGCAAACTAAACTGTGTCTTTTATTGCATATCACTTAAAAACTTTCAGTTGAGTTTAAGCTACATAAAAGATTTTTGGTATTATGTTGGTTGAAAGTACTGTGGATGTGTTTTTTTAAAACAAGCATTGTAGTATTTTCAATCTGAGGAAGACAAGATGCAAAGTGAGAAGAGCTGGCATGATATTCTAGTCAACCTAGAAGGGGAAATCAGGGTTAGATGAACAGTGGTTAATAAATGTCAATATAAAGAAGAATGGGAAGGCTAGGGTTGTAGCTCAGTGGTACAATGTGTCTAACATGTTCATACATGGCTTCATGCCCCTGGGTTCCATTCCCAGTAATACACACACACACACACACACACACACACACACACACACACACACCCCTAATTATATTTAAGTATTCATTTCTTTAAAAATCTTCTATAAGGTTCAATTACTTCCTTTTAAAACTAAGGAAAAATTTATATACAATGAAATACACAGATCTTGAAGTGCTCTGTTCAGTGAGTTTTGACTGTAGCACAAGTTTTGACAGTAGTACCCACACTTTCATTTAACTATCACCCAAAACAAGATATAAAATATCTTTATCACCCTTTCCAGTCAGTACCCACAACCTCTACTTCCACCATCATCCCCAGCATAGACAACAGTTTTCTGATTTGTCACCATTCATTAATTCTGTCAATTCTTAATATTTCACATAAATGACATCAAGTAGTATATACTCCTGGAGATCACTTTTTTTGTTCAGTGTGCTTTTGAGTTTCATCTGTGCTGCTGAATATATCAGTACTTCTTTTATTGCCAAGTAGTATTCTACTATATAGATACAGCAAAATGTATTTATCCACTTACTTATTCTACAAAAATCCACTTACTTATTCTGGCCATCTGGGCTATTCTCAAGACTTTTTTGCTATTATGAATTAAATTTCTATGAACATTTATATAGAAGTCTTTGTGTGGTGATAGTTTTCATTTCTCTTATGTAAACACCTACGAGTGGAATTTTCTGGATGACAGGGTGATTTTGTTTATAAGAAATTCCCAAACAATTCTCCACTGTGGTTGTACCATGTTGGTTTCTCATCAGCAATGAGTGAGTTTCAATTGTTCTACATCCCCATTAACACTTAGTAATGTCAATTTCTTTAATTCTAGCCATCCTAGAGAGTATGAAGTATTTTCATTCTGGCTTTAATTTGCATATTCACCCAATGTCCAATAAACATAAAAAGATGCTCAGTTATGGCAAGGCGTACATTACAGCCATACGAGCTACCATTTCAGAACTCTCAGATCAGTGAAAGGACCAGCAATGTCAAATGTTGGTAAGGGTGTGGAGCAACTGGAATTTTTAGGCATTGCTGGAGAGAATATGACTACGCACAAAACTTTAGAAAACCCTTCAACACTACCTACTAAAGCTAAACAAATCCTTACACTATGACCCTATCAGTCCCTCTCCTAAGTTTCAAGATAAATAAGCACATATATCCACCTTAAAAATATAACCCAGAATGTTCATGGCCACATTCAGCCTGAACTACAAAGCAAGACCCTGTTTCAAAAACCAAAAACAAACAGAAGTAGTTCCTGTGTAAGCCACTAGAAGTATTCAGTGCTTTCAGTCTTTACACAGAAGCCAAGGTTTGCTTAATGCCTGTTAATGTCTCAAAAGAAAAAGTCTAAAGAAATAGCTGCAAAATTTTGGCTCAATTTTATAGTTGCCTTGAGCAAAGAAATCTAATAAAAGCAACCCAGCACTTATTGCAAGTATTTAATTATGCATGCTTAATTCAAGAAATTAAGTGCTAAGGGACAGCAGAAAGATGCCCTGTCTTGAAGGTGCTTGCACTCTACATAAGCTAGGACTGATATTATATATAAGGTAAAATATAACTACCTTTACCTTTGGTTTATTTCTAGTTCAGCATTTATCATGTTACTTTGAACATATATGTTTATATGTCTGCCTTTTGTGCCAGGATGATAAACTCTAAGGGGGAAGGGGATGTCTTATACATTCTTAAATTTCTAACCCCCCGCACAGAATCAGTGGCATAGGCAAATGGTCAATAAACACCTGGAAAAGTTAAATAAGAGATGTACAACATAGGACAACAGGAATAGCTCAGTAGTAAAGAGCTTTTCTGGCATGTGCAAGGCCCTGGGTTGGAACTTAGACACAAGAGTGGTGGGGACAAAGAAAAGGAGAGGGAGAGGGAAGGAAAGGATGAGGGATAAGTAGGGGAGGAGAGGGAAGGGAGGAGGAAGGGGGAGGGAGACAGCATAAAAGAGGCAAATATTGCAGAGTGATACTCCAGGATACTCCAGGAATTCAGAAACACTAAAGAGGGAAAGTTTGTTAGGTTTTGAAACGTGAATAGAACAAGTAGAATTTATCTGATAGAGACTGGTCAGGAGGATGAACAGAATTTGAGGAGACAAGAGACATATAAAAGGATGGATGTAAGAGGATTCCATTTGGTGCCGTTGCCTGCCTCGCAAGCGCAAGGTCCTGAGTTTGATCTCCGGTACCAAAAAAAAGGGCAAACTAACAAGAGGATTCCAGAGAAGTGTACGGATGTGTTAAGTTAGTGCATCAGAACAGTGTTCAAGAGTGGTAGTAGACCTGGTCAGAAACCGTGACCTCACTACAACAAGCTTTAAATGTCAGCTGAAAAAATTTACTTGGTAGACACTGAAGAATATGAGAAGGAAAATGTCTTGTGCTTTAGGAAGATAAAACTAACAGTGATTTTGTAGGGATGGGAAAAAAAACAAATGCAAATTACAAAGCCAGTGATAGAACCTTTTTATGAACTACTGGATTTAATTTGCTAATAGAGGCTGGAGTATACCATATCTGAAATGTTTGGGATAGGAAGTATTTCAGATTTCAGTTTTAGGGGGGAATTTTGGAATATTTGCATACACTTTACCATCTGATCATCTGTAATCTGAAAATCCAAAATCTGAAAACTTTGAGTGTCACATAGGTGTTTCACAAGTTTTTGATTTTTTTAAAATCAGGAATTTGTGGGCCAGGGGTTTAGCTCAGTGGTTCTTCCGCCTGCCTCGCAAGCACAAGGACCCAAGTTCGATCCCTGGTACTCCCACCCCCAAAATTAGGAATTTGTATTTTTTGCTTTATTGTGGTAAAATATAAAAAATATAACATTTACAATTTTAAAATGTATAGTTTGATAGCATTAAGTCCATTCACCATTGTGCAACTATCACCACTATGGATCTCCAAAACTTTTTCTTCAACTAAAAATCTATGCCATTAAATGATGACTTCCAGTTCTCCCCTCCCTGATATCCCTGATAACCACTATTCTACTTCCTGTCTCTATGACTACTCTAGGAACCTCATGTAAATGGAATCATGTCTTACTTATCCTTATGTGTCTGGCTTATTTTACTTAGGATAATATTTAACATAGGCTCACCTATGTTGCAGGAGGTATCATAATTTCATTCATTTTTAAGGTTGAATACTCTTTCAGTCTAGGTATATATCAGTTTTTATTCATTGATAGACACTAGGTGTTTTCCATCATTTGGCTATTGTGATTCTGCTGTGAATACTATTTTGCTATCATTTTGTTGACAATATTAATATCTTTATTCACAAGGGATACTGCTTTCCTTTGTAATGTCTTTGTCTTATTTTGATATTGAGGTAATGTTATCCCATAAGATAAATTGGGAATATTCTTACCTCTTCTACTTTCTGGATGAGATTTTGTAGAATTGTTATTATTCCTTCCTTGAATGATTGGTGAAATTCATCAGTGAAGTAATCTCAGCCTGGAGTTTTCTTTGTTAGGGTGTTTACTAAAAAATTCCATTTTCTTCTTTTTTCCATTAAGTTTATTGGTACATTTTAGGTATACAATATGATGACATTCATCATTGGGAATTTGTACCCTTACATGATATATCTTGGTTCTTATTTTGTCCCCATTCCCCTGCCCTCCCGTCAACCCCTCCAATCTGCTCTATTTACAAAGACTTTGACACACATGCGTAAATACTGAATAGTTTCTCTGGTGTGAGAAACTGAAAGTGTAAATAAGAATCAAAATGTATAACAGATAATGGGAAACAGGAAGAAAAGGTCTAAAGGGGAAGAGAAAGTGGGAAGAGTAGGGGAAAGGAAAAAATATGAGAAAATTCAATTTTCTTAATAGATATTAAGACTATTCAGGCTGGTTATTTTTTCTTGAGTGAATTTTAATGATCTCCGTTTTTCAGAAACACAAATTAGTTCATTTCATCTAAGTTATCAAATCTATGGCCACAGAGTAATTCATAGCATTCCTTTATCACCTTTGAGTGTCTGCAAATAATCCTTCCTTCATTCCTGACATTGCTGATGTGCATGCTTTTTCCTCCATGAGTTTGGCCAGGGGCTTTTTAGTTTCATTGACTATTTTCAGAGAATCAGCTTTTGGTTTCACTGAGTTTCTCTGCTGTTCTGTTTTCTATTTTGTTGACTTCTGTTCTTATTTCATTTCTTCTGCTTGCTTTGGGTTTAATTTGCTATTCTTTTATTTTCAAAAGGAAGAAGCTTGAATTAGTGATTTGAGACCTTTCTTCTTTTCTAATTACAATTTGGTGTTATAAATTCCTCTATATGGCCAACTATAGTTGCATTTTACATGTTACATCCTCATTTTATGTAGTTCAAATATCTTCTAATTCCTTTTCTGATTTGGACTAAACTCCAGACTTACGTCTGCAATGAAATCAAGCATCCAAAAAGAATTTCACTCTAATTCTGTTACCCCAGACAGTAATATAGTCAATATGTTGTCCTGGCCCTGAAATCTGTCACTGCTGTACACAACTTAAGTATGGTACTATATTTGGGAAAATATATTTCTACAGTATGTTCCCATACAACAAAATTGTATGTAGTTGTGAAATGGAAAATACAGTAAATAGCTACTACCCATGAACAACATAAAAGAAGTGGTCATATTTAGCTTTTTGTTAAGTTTTTATTTGATCATCTCTATAATAACTGATAGAATGAATTCTCAAATTTAAAAACTGCTTTGTAAACTTTGGAGTATACACTAAAATGATTAAATATTTCTTACAAATAAACTTTGTTCTAATGCATTATTCACTGCTAGCATTTTCACTGCTTGGGCCTGGGGTCCTGAAGTTGGTCTTTTTTCATTCAAATGATGTTCCCATTTAAAAATAGTCATGGGCCATGGGATATTATTTAATCTCTTTAGCTTCAGTACTCTCAGTTATAAAACAGGAATGACAGTATTTCCAAGAAAAAGTTAGGAGGATTAAATGAGATAACCTATATAAAATCTTAATATAGTATCCGACAGACAGTAAATGCTTAGTAAATGAAAGAAATTTTGCCCTAATTTTAATACTATCTTACTTTTAAAGTCTATGTAGGTCAAATCTCATTACAACAAAGTTAAAAGATTATAAATGCTTTTCTATAATAAATAATCTATTTTATGTTTGATCCAAATTCAAAATACTTATCAAAGATCTTTTCTTCTATTGGCTAATTAAATGAAGAGTTTGGGACTTTCAGGTCTTTATTTTGCTCTTTTAAAATTAATTCAAGAGAAGGACAGTTACAGCTCTAGAACACTGATTTTTTTTAACCTAATAAGTCTCAAAAACTCTGTGAGAAAACTCACATGAACCATGTAACTATACTTCGGTCTACCTGAAATGCTCAAATATAGCCTAGAATATACATAGACTGAAATGAAATGCCAACATCCTACAGAGATGTTCTTGACTACACTGATCTGATCTGGAAGGGACAAGCTTCTTTAAACAACCAGCCATGAGTGGAGCCGGATGGTGAACTAATCTATACATTATCAGAGAATGAGAAAATGAAATGCAATTATTATGAAAACCAAATACAAAATATTTGAATTATGAAAAACATTTAAGAGGCATCTGAGACCCTAACAAGTAGAGACTAAACAGGTTTTTACAAGTAAATAAAACTAAAACCAATAACTATGACTAAAAAAATCACTATCTTATATGAGAGGAGAAAAAAGAAAAATGAACCCGGAAAATAGATCCATTCCCTTCCATTCTCTCTTGTTCATTGATTTTACTTCTTTTATATGGAAATTACTAGAAACAAATACACACTGCCAGGCTGCTTTCAATTTGCACTCATGGTTCATAGTTGTACAGTCTAGGGAGTGTGGAAAAAGCAACTCTAGGGAATCGGAATTTGTGTATCTGTATACAGGCCTGTCACCTCACAGAGCCTCAGTTTTCTCAACTGCAAAAAGGCAGAGAAAATGTCTATCCTACACAGTCGTGACTTAAATTGGAAAAGAAAACGAAAATATGGGAAAATGGATAAATGAAAATAGAAGTGTTGTTCGACAGAAATATAAGATAAAGCACAAATGTGAGCCACATATGTAATTTTAAACTAAAAAAATACAAAGAAGCAGGTGAAATTAAGTTTAATATATTTTATTTAACCCAGTATATTCAAAATACTATTATTTCAACATGTCAATCAATATAAAATTAATGAGATTTTTGTTTACATTCTTTTTTTGTGTGTGTTAAGTCTCTGGAAAAGGATATGTATTTTACATGCACAGCACAGAGCAATTCAGATTAGTCACATATCAAAAGCTCCACAGCCACACATAGCTACTGACTATACCACACTGGATAGCTCATGCCTAGGATCAAGGTGAGGCTTAATATATGTTTATTAGATCCAAATAGTACTTCCTATCAGATAATCTCTGTGGGGGCCGGGGATTTAGCTCAGTGGTTCTGGCGCCTGCCTCAAAAGCACAAGTTCCCAAGTTCAATCCCTGGTACTAAAAAAAAAAAAAAAATCAGATAATCTCTGTGGGATTTAGGACAGTTACATTAGAAAGATTTTGTATGTTTATATTTTTGTATGTTTAATATTTTACATAAAATATTAAAAAATATTATCTACACTAACTAGATCAAGTATTTATCCTAAATACAACCAATCAAAAATAATTATGATAGGTCACTAACAGTCATTTATTCTATATTTATTTTTGTAGTTATTTTATTAGGACTTGAATTATATATTAATTTAACTTAGAATTTAGTAAGCGCAAAAAATAAAACCTGGGGCCGGGGATTTAGCTCAGTGGTTCCACCGCCTGCCTCGCAAGTGCAAGGTCCCAAGTTTGATCTCCAGTACCAAAAAAAAAACCTGACTAACTATAAGTACACAAACAATTCAAACTAAATGTTACAACTGATAAGGTACATCTGCCAGCAAAGAAACAACAGGCAGCAATATTTTGCAATGATTTTGTATTGTGAAACTTTTCATTTCATAGGACCTATCACTGTTAAGTCATGATAGTTTAGTTTTTCTCTCATAAATATTTAACTGTAAAAATTAATCTCACAAAAAATTTAATTCTAAGTATTTGGATTACCACCTATCATAGCAACTTAATTATATGTAAATGTAAGTAAATATAACATCATATTTGATACATTAAAGTGCTGCTGCAAAGCCAGGCATGGTGGCGAATGCTTGTAATCTCAGCATTGAGAGGCTGAGGTAGGAGGATCAAAAGCACAAACTTAGCTTAGGCAACTTAGGCTCTTAATGAGCTCCTTTTCTAAAAAAAGGGCTGAGGGTGTTACTCTGTGTGAAGGCCCTGAGTTTAATCACCAATACCACCAAGAAAGAAAAAAATAAGGACACTACATTCACTACATTTACTTTGAAAGGATTCACTGGGACTGCTGTCAAATATTACTTTTATATTTATTAAAATTACACTAAATACACAGTAGGCAAATTCTCGTATCTTAAATGCCAAGAGTAGTGTGAAAAATACATAGAGAGAAAACATTTCTTAACTGCAAGGTCCTTTTGAAAGTTATCTATAGTGCCTAAAGTGCATACTCATACACTGAATAGTATGTTTTTGTTTTCTATGTATGGCAATATCCCTGCAATTGATAATTTCATCAATCTTTCTCTGGACCAACACAATTGGTCAGACAGGACAAGTGCACAAAATGAGGATAGACTATTAGCTAGCTATGTGACCACTATTTCATTTCAAATCTGGCAAGGACCATTTTATTACCTTCTATAACTTCAACATTATGAAAAGTCATTAAATTCTTAAGGACCAAACTCTTCAGTTTTGAGTTTTCATTTACTATGGAGGCCCTCTCCCTGGAAGATTTTATCAGTCAGTACGCAAGGTTAGAAGTGATACATGAGGAAAAAGTGCCACTAGCTGAATTATTAATTCTGTGTCCAGTGGCTCCATCTGCATGTCCCTTGTAGTTTCCTCACCAAGTCTGCATCTCCCCAGCCCTACTCAGGCTTATGGTCAATGACAGAATCACACTACAAAGCAGTATCCTGCTCAAAATAGCATTCAGTAACCTTGCGCTTGAACTTTCCAAGAAAGTTCTCTCATAAGGCATGAATTTCTCAAGCTCCTGCTGACTGTAGACACTGATACTCAATGCAAACATAAAGGCGGACACTTCACAATTTTAAACACCTGGTCAAACTTCAGAAATAAAACTACCCAATGTATTAAGAGACTCACATCTGGCATTTCTGTAGAGAAGGAAAGGGTCCTGGAGTTGGAAATCCAGGTCTTTAGTAATGGGTTCTGTCCTATTTTCCATGCTCAGCCTATTCATAATGGTGAATCCATGCTCTGGAGAAGCAGACCTGAAGATCAGAAGGAGAGAAGTAGGGAAAAGGGTCAAAGACAAGTTGCTCAATATATTATACATGCAATGTAACTATGAGCTGTGATCAAAATATACAGTGAATGTTTAAGTTTTTTTTTTTTAAAAAAATTATTTCAGTAAAAGACATACTGTCCTTACTCCCCTTCATGATAGTCCTCCTTGCTTCAAACCCATCTTATCTTATTGTCGTTGCCACTTTCTGAAGCAGTTTTGCAAGTCCTCTTTTGTGACTGTCTTTATGGGGTGTGATTATTTAAAAAATACAGTGAGAACGTCTGCCAAGTGCCATTCAATGGAAAGTCAGGCTCATAAAAGCAGCGCTGGGCTGGAGATTTAGTCCAGTGGTTCTGCCGCCTGCCTCGCAAGTGCAAGGACCTGAGTTCGATCCCCAGTACCAAAAAAAAAAAAAAAAAAAATCAGATAGGCGTTTGGGCTGGGGATTTAGCTCAGTGGTTTCACCACCTGCTTTGCAAGTGGAAGGACCCAAGTTCGATCCCCAGTCCAAAAAAAAACCAGTGCTGTGTGTTTTCATCTACCTTATTCACTGGGCCCAGCACTGTACAGCTTCTGGTTCTTCCACAAAGTCAAAGTGACCATTAAAGATGAATGTTTTGAATCGATTCAGGACACTGAGGCAGCCGTAACAACACAACTAAAGTCACTTATGAAAGAGGACCTTTCAGAATTGCTTCAGGAAGTGGCAAGAACATTGGAGTGTGTTTGAAGCAAGGAGGAGCATTCTGAAGGGGATTAATGGCAATGCGTCTTTTAGTTTAATATTTTTTTATCTAAACATTCACATATTTTTCCATCACACCTCATACATCCTGATGTGTCTCTCAACCTTTTGTGTATATATATAGCTTTACAGAAGCTGACTGTACACACAATAAATTTCTTCACTATTGGCATCATTATGTACTAATTCATATGTAAGACACCATGATTGTTATGGTTAGTTCTGGATAAAATGGAATTGTCCTTCTCTAACTATTTATGTGTATATATGTGTGCATATATATATGTATATATCTTGTGATATAAACATGTATCTTGTTTCCCTATGTTATAAATTCCTTTAAGGCAGAGATAACTACTTTTTAAAATAGTGCAGACACTTTTAAAGGATCTTAGTTTACATAGAGTGTATATCCTAATTATACAAATAACTTTTCATAGAAAAATGTTAATGTTGGTCTGAAATTGAGAGCTGTAAGATCTCTAAGAGAAATGAAGCAACTCATTACAAACTAAAAGGTTACATAAAGGTTCAATGTGCATATATTTTGCTTCCTCCAGTATAAAGCAAAGGGCTTCACAGATAAACTACTATAAAAGTTTTTCTCAATAAAAAGTATATATGGTGACTTTTTATTTTTCATCTCATTCAACAAATCTTGAATGCCTCCTTCGCCTGCAGAAAGGACTCAAATTATACAGAGTATATACTCTAACAGCTACATGCATATTGCCTGCTCTTGGGTAACAGCCATCTAGTAATTCAACTGCACAATTTCTGGTGGCAAATGAAATGCCAGATACATACACACTGAAACTGAATTCACTTATTTATTTTAAAGTAGGGCAGTAGGGTTGTTATTAACAAACCCACAGAAACGGTGTGAACAACAGGAAGAAAAATGTTTACATCTTGGTTTTATTTCACTTCTAACCATTCGATGCTCTTAAGGAGGTAAAACACAGCTACATTACTGATTACAGGATTTTCTTTTAAAATCTCCAATTTTCAAATGGAGAGAAGGTAATCTTTGCTTGGCTTATTTTACAAAGAAGTAAAGTGATGATAGGCATATAATCAATACCAGAAATAATCATAATAATCATCTCAATTTAGATTGAAAAGGATGAAAATGTACTCCTTAAAATTGACATGTCACCTGGAATGCCAAGTTCAGAAATCACCAGTGGGTGTCTCCATGAACTCTATCACAGACAGAAGACATGAGGAAATACCTCTTAAAGTGGGGTCAGGTGTTTTTGTATAAGAATCAGAATGCGGGCTGGGGATTTAGCTCAGTAGTTCCGCTGCCTGCCTCGAAAGTGCAAGGTCCCAAGTTTGATCCCCGGTACCAAAAAAATAAAAAATCAGAATTTGATTCTTCCTAATTCTCATTATCACAATAGGAACACACATCTGTCTTTAATGGTGTGAGGACTATACCATCTCATGGTTTATAGAATAGGCCCAGGAATGAAGGTGACAGTTGATTTAAAGTAAACTTCTGGAAGAGAAGTCAAAGTGTATCACAGGCAGCTCCATTATTTGTACATCCAATTCCCTTTGGAAGACCAGCACACCAGAATCTGGGAGAGGGCAGGATAAAGGGTGGGGTGGGATAGCCGGCATCTTATTCTTGAGGAATTATATTTGGGAAAGAGATTAAAAAACTTCAGACAACTCCAAACTCTCTACTTCCAGGTCTGCCCCTATACCAAGCGGCTGGTTATCTCCATTTGAATGTTCTGCTACCACTCCAAAACCATTACTTCAAAAAAACTGAAGACTAAGGCCTGCGGGTGTTGCTGTGGTAGAATAACATGCTTAATGTGTGAGGCCCTGGGTATCATTCTCAGCACTGCAAACAAACTAAAAAGTGAAAATTTATTCTCAAATCAGACTCAACTTAAACTTCCTATTCTGCCAACTATTTTGTCTCTATATTCCATTTTCAAAAAATATTATTTCTTAACCTTAACACCCTCTATTCAGGCTGCCTTTTGATGCCCCCTCCTTTCAACCCATGCCAGATCCAACTTGCACTACCTCACATCTGCTCCATGGCAATAATTTTCTCACTGTCCTCCTGAATCCAATTTCTTCTAGAGCCAGTACATCCTCATAATGTTAGTACTCTGGCTTTCCCCATATGTTCTCACAACTCTAATAGTCTACTGTTCATAAACCTCTAATGACTCCCTACTGCTGGGAAAATAAATTTCAGAAGCCTTAGTGTGCCACTCCAAGTCACCAGATCTCTTTGCCCATGTAAGCATCAGCCCTCTGCAATAGTCATTTTCCTCACTGTCCTTTTCACATTCTAGGTTCTATGCCTCTGCTTTTGCCATTCTTCCCATTGGGACTGCCTGAACTTCTCTCTATACAAGTCTAAAAGTAAAATTATCCTGTATAAACATCAATTCTATCAAGCATTCTACTAACATAGTAGCCAATTTGTTACCTATAATCTATTCACCTGCTCTGAAGTCTATCTGTATTGTTTATCCTTTTGTTTTTCTTTGCAGGACCGGGGGTGGAACCCACAGCCTGGCTCATGCCAGGCAGGCACTCTACCACTGACATATACTCTCAGCCCCTTTATTTATATTAAACATGAATATATGTGTAAAGAAAATACATCTAACATATATGTGTGTGTTTCCTTTTTCCCCAATTAAATTGTCATCCCAAGAAGGGTTTGTGCTAAGCTTTTGTATTTCATCTTTGCACGTATGGGAGGTGATAGGATTTAGCTGAGACATCTTAATGAATGTTTATTTAAAAATTAGCTATAGGGCCAGAGATTTAGCTCAGTGGTTCTGCTGCCTAGCTTATAAGCACAAGGTCCCGAGTTTGATCCCTGGTACCAAAAAATAAATAAATAAATAAACAAATAAATAAATAAATACATAAAGTAGCTATTAAGACAATATACATACTGTATATCACTGTACATGTGTGAGGTTAAGAATATCTGATAAAAAAGGAATGGAAAGGGTAAGAGTTTATTAATAATCTTAATCTATCCTGAAACACATTCTGTTAACTAGACAGTAAAGTACTGAAAGATATCTTCAATTTTGGACTATGTTTTTTTAACGTCAACAGTGGGGGTTGGGGGTGGTCAATTAAACACTTTTCCAAATATTGACTAAATAATCTAACATTCCGAACAGTGTACTTTCAGTTCCTCCCTGATGCATTATTCAAAAACTTTGTACCATTCATTTGAATCACTGAATATTTAATATTATTTCAAACAGAACACAAAAATTTAAGTTAATCTATATTGAGATTTAAATTATATCCTGAAATCAGTATTCAGCAGAATAAACCAAGGGATGTTATGTAGTATTCTTTTCCTCCTGTCAGCTAATAATTTCAAACTAAGATTGGGTTATTTTACTTCTTTGAAATAAAACTGCGTTTGAAGAATGACACAATTGAGCTAAAATATTATTTTGAAGATTGTCATTTTCTTTCTTAAAGTAAAATAATCTTACCTTGTATAAACAAATAAGGTTCCTTCCACATCAGTCTTCTCCTAAAAAATAAAACACATAGCATATGTATGTTCTCTGCTTTCCCAGAGGTAGAATATAAACTTCTGGCAGATTAAGAATTACACTGACTCTCAAAGTAGTGAAGCTGCAGTACATAACCAGAGGGGATATTCTTAGGAGAAGAAAAAAGCAGCTTCTTGCGCTAACTGGCTCTGCTGGGTGAGCAGCAGGAAGTAGTCATTCTTTTGTCATTATCTCTCTTTTCTAAATACAGGGTGGGTGACACATCTTTATCTCAAACAACGATAAAGTGTCCGATGGATTTTATTAGAAAGAAGGCAATATAATAAGTGTGCTGCCTTCTCCTCCATTCCCCAAACTGGGTATGTAGCAAGCTGCAGAAAACCTGATGTCTGCATTTCAGCATCTTCACTTTATTTTTCAGGTTCATTTTCCCTTGCCATATCCTGTCACCTATGAGAACAGATCATCTGTTAATAATTTGACTTCGACTGCTAGACAGAGGAAGGCAATGATGCAGTAGTTTTCAGATGAATAAATCACCTACTTGGTATGGAATATTTAGAGTCAAATTTTTATCCAAGAACTTTGAAATAAAGTTAGAAATATTACCAAGTTAGGAATCCAGAGTTGCCTGAGAAAATCTGGAGGTGGTAAAGTTAAAATTAAAGTTCAGTTAATTCATCTGGCATTTCTTTTCCATACTGCCAGAGGCAAGAACCCTGGCCCAATAATAATGTTCATCAACATAATGCATATAAGTTTTTTACGTTTAACTAGTGATCAAGCTATCATAATTCTGAATTTAAAATGTGCTTTTGCTATTTACATGGTTTAATTTCAGCATTCTACTTAAGCCCCTAATATTTTATTATTAATATCCATTACCAAAATCATTCAAATTAAATACTCTATAATTTTGCTAAAAAATGCACCTTTTAAGAAAAAAAGTATAACACCAAAATAACAATTTTTAGGAGGCACGCAAAAATTGAAAGCATGATTCTTCCACATGCTCAAGTAATTTCAACAATTTTCTTGGTCACCTTACTTCAGTGGGTTTCAAAGTATGGTCCCCAGAACAACAGCAACAACAGCACATAAAAACTTGATAGAAATACTGTTTTTGGCCCTTGCCACAACCCACTGACTCAGAAATGCTGGGGATGTCATCTAGCAATTTGATTTTTAGTAAGCTGTCCAGGTAATTTTGAAGCATATGAATTTGCAAACCACTGCCTGAATTCAATATGTTCTCCCAACATATTCTCTGGCCATGGAAATATATAAGGAGTCATAAAAGCAAAATCCACTCCAGTCCAAATTGTATCAAATTATCACAAAACATAGTCCATCAACAGATGAATGGTTAAAGAACATGTGGTATATATACACAGTGGAGTACTACTCAACCATAAAGGATAAACTGGAGTCATTTGTAGGAAAATGGATGCACCTGGAGACCATAATGCTAAGTGAAATAAATCAGACACAGATTAAATACCACATGGTTTCTCTTATATGAGAAGCTCTAAGTATAAAGAACAAAATAAAAGATGATAGGAAACAGGGAAACTATGTGGAGATGGGAAGGGTATCTGGAGATGAGGAAGACAGGAGGGAGGGAGAAGAAAAAGGATCAAGATGCGATGTGCATATGTACCAATTCTCTACAATGAATGTATTTATTATTTATCGCAAACATATACTAATAAAAAAAGGGGAAATCACTTAACTGGGAAATAAAAGAGTAAATGCCTTTGAAAACATCACTTAGTAATAATATTTTTAGTCTTCAGATGTTAATTATAGAATATGCAGTTAGAAATTCGAACTTATACCAGTTTAAAAAAATTTAGCTTTTCCCTAACATATAGGAATAGGTATGAAAAAGTTCATTTTCAACTGCACTTAGTATGAAATTTCCATAAATCACCCCAATGTACTGTGAAAAGTAACCTTATTTCTCAACGTGGCCCATTTGTCACTGCTTTGGAAAATAATTAATCAAAAATGAAAAAAATACAGAAGTATTACTTACCATTCTCTGTAAACAAATAAAAAATTAACTCTGGCTGAAAAATCTATATTGAGTATACTTTCAGAACTAAGAATTAAATTCAAACCCCTACACTGTTAATTACAGAGAAAATGGCCATGACAGTACAATAAATGCTACCCAGTCTAAGAATTTCTGGGTGTTTTTGAGGTTCAGCTGGTCCAACTGGCAAGCATTTAGTAGTCCACAATAAAGAATCAAATTGTAGAAACTAAATATTAGCTATTATCCACTACATTGATAGGATACTGACGTTAGAATACAGATGACAGAACTAAGACTCTGAAGAACCTATGTGCATGGTCAGGAGTGTCTTTTTTTTTTTAGGAGTGTCTTCTTGTATTTGACCTTGGACTGTTTAACCTTGGAAATGCAAATCAAAATATGTACCAGCACAGAGAAGCTGACAGACTTTGACTTGTTTCATTTCTTCCTTGATATAACAAATTCCTCTTTCCTTCTGAAAACAAAAAAACTTCAACACCACCTTTTGGTTGTGAAAAATCCAAAATCAGAACTGTAAGAGGAAAGCCTTTCCTAGAATTATTTTTCTAACTCATAACAAACAAGTCTTAAACCTGACATTTGTTCTCAGCTTGCTAATGGAAAGGAGCTTCGTTTCTATAACTACAATATGGTTCTAGAGCTGGGTTCTTGCCAGATCACACTGGGCTATTTATTGTTCTGAATCTCAATTTCTCCACCGAAGAGAAAACTGGTCTATTCTGCTCAGGTCTTTTAACAAAAAAACCCCATACTTTAAGAGCTCTATGATACCTGGAAAAAGAGGTCTTTGGAAATATAAATTTCTGGTTTATTATTGCTGAGCCAGCTCAAGTTCATGCCTTTTCCTGATCCTTCCAGTTATCCAAGAGCAATCAGATTTTTTTTTCCCTTTTACTGTATAAAGTCCAGGGTTGGGAGTATGGGGAATAGTTAAAACAGGATTTTATTAGAACTTCCTTGGATCTTCCAAGTGTGGAGAAACCCTAAGTATTAATTTATAGCCCTGAGTGGGTTTAAATTTTAAAAGTACAATTTAATGATATATACACTATTATAAAATCTAAGTATGAATTCAGCTCAAAATTCAAATTTAAAAATAACAAAATGGAATACAATGCTGTTTTGTAAATTATCGAGGCTCAGTACACTGACACTTTTAAAACAGCTCAAAGCAATCTCAATTTTACTGATTATTCTAAGTTAAAATAATGAAAAAGTAGGTCCAATTTATCTTTCCAAATCTGTCTCCTCCATCATTCATGTGGCATCAGTCACCTCTGAAGTGTTCAACAGTATCTAATGCCTGAGCATTATCCAAAGGTTTTGGTGTGTTACATTTCTAAAAACTCTCGAGTTATTTTGATGCACAGAAAACTTAGAAAACCATTAGCTGGAAATACGGGGCACTAGTCATTTTAAGAAAATTTCTCAAAGTTAGCATTTTGGACATTTTAGAGGAGACAAATCTTTGATGTAGGATGCATAACAATGCGTATACTTTGTATGATGTTTAGCTTTATCCCTGGCCTGTAACCTGCAGATGCTAGCAACACCCTCTCTCAGTGACAAGAAAAAGTCTTCCGATACTGCCAAATGTCATCTACTGGCAAAAATCAACTCCAGCTGAGAGCCACTGCTCTAAGGACTAAAAAAAAAAGGCGGGGGGGGATAATACAAGGGATTATAGTTTTCAATTCACACAGGTATTGTTGGGGAGCCATCTCTCCAGGCAATGGAAAAATAGGCCTAGCCCTAAAATTTCCCATTCCACAATAATTCCTTTTCCTATTTATTTATTGGATGCTGAGGATTGAACTCAGGGCCTTGTGCATGCTAAACACGCATTCTTATCAACGAACTCCATCCTCAGCCTCACCATCCTTTTTTAAATCAGCTAATTTTCAATTGATCGTCACTCCTGATTTCTCCTATAAGTTCCTGGTGTCATTTATGTATTTCAGGGTAGTAAGAATTCCCATCTGCCTTCCTGCAAACTTCCTTTCTCCTCCATTCTTGATGTTCTGTATACCTTTATTAGGTTTATATTCTAAAGGCTCCCGGGTCAGAGACCTGAGTGATGGCATTCGGAGACAGTTGTGACAATTTACTTGCCCCCAGCAAGTACTCTGTAGTTGAACTAGGTCTCTTTTTTTTGCCTGGCTACCACAGCCTTGAAGATTAGTATTTGAAAGAATGACCTTTTACTGAATGAATTATGCCTGTCTGAAGGCAACAAGTCCAGGAAACAGGAAAACATAACTCCTGTAAATAATGCATGGTGACAGTTCTGCCTCTGGACGAGGCTTTTGTTAATGGGCTTCACTGGGCACCTAATAAAGCTCTGCAATGATTTTAAAAGGTCTCTATCACACAGATCAAAGGCCTTTAGGAAACAACATTAAAGAGAAATGTTCTACCAAATAGGTTAGCAATTTATCAGGATTCTCCAGACTAAGCCTAGCACCAAGTCAGCTTAGAATACTAACAATACATCCCTGGTCTTTATTACAAAATTATGCTATACCTTTGGCAGCAGTCTATAGAGCAGTAAAACAGCCACATGTAGGAGATATATATATATATATATATATATATATATATATATATATATTCATCGTGGAGGATATTATCCACTATATTGCTCAATGTCATTTATATGAATACCCAGGTGACAAATTCCCCTGCTAACTGGCGGGAAATAGCTTCTCCCAATCAAATGATTCGTTTTCTACTACAAGTGATGAGAGTGTTGAGAGCTCCATGTTTTCCTTTTGGGTTTGGCAACTAGGACTTTGTCACACATCCTCTCTCATTTTGGGTGATACATATATATATATATATTTTTTTTATCTGCCTTTTGGTTTTGTACTTTTGTGGTACTGGGGATAAAACCCAGGGCCTGAGACAGGCTAAGGAAGTGCTTTACCACAAAGCTACCTACCCAACCCTTTACAGCGTTTTCATTTTTGCATCAATGATTTTCAAGTATTTACTAACCACCTGCTGAAGAAGAGATAAGTGGACTTGCTTATCAATATGGGCATTAAAAAATGAATTTGCTAAATTTCCTTAAATTGTGATATTTGTTCCTGATTTGAAAAACTCATCAGAAATTCATCTGAAATCATTTCAAGTTAAGTTCTAAATTATTTAATAATGGATGATTACATAACAGACAGATGAGTTATCACTTGGTACAAAACAACTATGAAGAAAGAGAAAACAATTACATGTCCCTACATTCAAGGAGATGGTTTACAGAATTACATCGGGCAATTCCTGCATCTGGACTCCCCAAGAGTTTCATACTACCACATTCTACTTGTGAAAAAAGTTAAATTTCCTTGTGTTAGTATTTACTGGGGCTCAGCTTTGAGAAAAGCACTAGAATAATTCAGCTACCAAATGGTCTCCAGTACCAAAGGCTATAGTGTATTCATCTTCCCTAGAACATCATCTTCCTTTTAAGTGTCAGACCGCCCCACTTTGTTTTTCATTTTGCAGTGTTTGCTCCTCGGTTGGTGTTTTCCCCGAGTACTTCAGATTCTCCCCTTCCATCAAGTTTTGAGCTCTCTTCGCCCCATCTAAAATGGTTGATCCAGAACCAGAATTCTTTTTTTGGTTTCCTAGCCTGTCCCCTCCACCGCTACCGTTTTTACTGCAACGAAACTGCTTTATTTTCCTGGAGCATATCGTCTTCCCGCCTCAGAGCATCAGGTGCTTTCTTTCCTTCAGCTCTCAGGTCCCGTGGCTGACCGCTCTGGTCCCCCACGCGGGGGACCTTCGATATTTAAGTCTTGCCCCTAACTCCAGGTGGATTCTCGGGTCGACCTCCCTCCCCCAAACCCAGGAATCCAATCTGCACAACTTCGGCTTCAGGCCCAGATCCACCGCCATCGTAGGCGTGTCCTCCCTCACCAGCTCTGGGAACCCCGAGTAAGACCCCGTTCCCGCTCCAGCCCGGGTCTGCACTGCTCCGTCGCGTCTGCACGCACCCACTCGTTGGCCCGATGGCCGAAAGTGTACAGAGCCACCTGGCTGGCCACGTCCACGATGCGGTTGATATAGGGGTCGTGGCGCTGCAGGGCGGCTAGGCTGATGTCGCGACCCTTCCCCACCAGGCCGCCAGGCGCCACGGCCGCCATCTTCCTCCCTCCCTCCCGGACCTCTTCACCGGCTTCAGGAAGCCACTTTTAATAGATCGCAGAATGAGCGAGTGGTAGAGCAACGGAAAACCCAGGCAACTACAGCCTGGAGACGCCTTCTGACTCTTATCTGCTCCGCCCTCTCCCCTCGCTGGCCAAGACAAGGCATCACCAGTCGACGTCCGCGTTTCTAGCTCAGGATCGTTGCCACTGGCAACGTCAAGCCCAGGGCGGCCTTCTGAAACCGGTTTTCTTTCTTTTTTCCTCTCTCTAAGCTATTATCTTCTTACATGCGCTTTAGAGCTGTGTGCGCGATAGGATTTCCCCTTGGATGTGTTTGACACCTTGGCATTTATGTTTTTTGGCGCTTCGGTGATCAAACCTATAATAATAAATAAGCTTCGAGCATTAATAACTCTGGGGGGAAAAAACCCCTCTGATTTCTTAATGTGCGGATACCCAGTAGGTCTCAAAGTGTCCCCAACACCCTCCTCGGGGGGGTGGGGGGGTGATACCTTAAGACCCTTTCGGGGGATCTCCAAGGTCAAAACTATTATCATAACAACGCAGACTTACTTGCTTTGTTCACAGTGTTGACTTTTTTGCTTCAGTGGTGTAAAAACAATGGTGCAAATTTCCAATGATGAGTGTCATTATATTGTATACCTAAAATGTACCGATGATTAGAATGAATAATCGATAATGCAAAATAGGAAGAAAAGGTCCAAAGGGGTAGGGGTAGTGGGAGGGGCAGGGAGAAGGAAAGAAGGGAAAGGAAAAATGCTGGGAAATGGAAAAAATGGAAATGAAGTCTTTGCAAATAGGGAAGGGTGGAGGGGATGAAGGGAGAGCTAGGAATGGGGAAAAAATAAGAACCAAGATGCGTCATGTAAAGGTACAATTCCCAATGAGAAATGTAATTGTGTTGTATACCTACAATGTACCAATAAAAGAATTTAACAAAACAAAACGAAACAAAAAAAGCAATGGTAGGTAAAAGCGCTGTGCCTTAGCCTGAACCAGAGCAGGGTATCTACCGAACCAGTGGTCAATGTGTTCCTCACTGTCAGGCAGTCTTAAAAACAATAGGAAGCATGGGTCAAGCACTCTGCTGCATGTCAAAGTGCTGTATTTGTCACCTGGAAAATTCTGTCCTTGAATTGTAAACTGAGTGTGTTTGTTTGTTTTACTTTCATGAAACACTATTTTTACTTGAAAGAAAGACGGGCAAACTATGGTTATCCAGATATGTGACATTTTAAAAAACAATTTGCCTGTCACTTCCAGAAAAATAGGGACAATTATTATTGTTACTGATAATACTTGAATCTTATGGTAGGAATTATCAGTTTAGAAAATATATGCTACTTGATAGCTTCTCAATACTTGAAATATTTTCTGATGAGACCAATGATATTAATGATTGCAGTTTTTTAAAAACATATAAGATAAAGTGACAACATTGGGAAGATCTTCTTAGTTCTGTGACTCAATATTTTCCAAATGACCAAGTGTCTGATGTTACATAATTCTGCATAGGGAAAAGATCCACTCAAGGGCAATATGGACTAATGGGTTTTAGTGTACCAGAATATGAAACGTTGATAGATATGATTCTGGATAGCACCTTGCAACTAATCTTCAAGAAACTGCCACTTGTCAAGGTTTGATGTATTGTCAAAGAAGAGCCACAATTATCTGAAAGGTTATTAAAATATTCATCCCTTTTTTCAACTACATTATCAGTGTAAGGTCAGAATTTCTTCGTATGTGTCAAACAAAACACATGTAATATCAGATTATAGGCATAAACAAAGAAGGGACTTTAGTCGTCTTCTATTAAGCCATGCATTAAAGATATTTGCAAAAATGTAAAACAGTGCTACTTTCTCACTATTTTTTTGTTATAGAAAAATATTTTTCATGAGAATATATTTATATTTACATTTAATAGCTTAAATTATAATTTTAAACAAATAAGTTCTAAATATAGCAAATACTCATGGATGACTATAATTCCCATAAACAAAACTTATTTGCAGGAGTCCTTGATAATTTTTAAGAGTATAAAGGGGTCTTCAGACTAAAAAGCTGAGAACCACTGATGTAAGCCATTTGTTTAGCATTAGCAAATCCTCACCCACATTCATGAACTCTTAACTATTTGATCCTTGATTATCACAGGGCCTGTGTGTCCTCTCAAATCAGTAAATTGCACTGTAACCTTTGAAGTCATGAATTTAATTTTACTGAAATCCGCGAATGGGTCCTCAGTCCTCTTGACCCGAAAGCCAATGGGGGAGAATACAGCAGGGACTTCAAACATTTTTTGACTGGGATTGGAGTTCATTAGCAACTTGACCCAGAACATACATTTATATATTTATAGGTTATTAACTAAAATAAAAGTTTCATGAAACAATAAGTGATGGATGGACAGACAGATATACATATATGCATTTTTTTAAAAAAAATACTTGTTGTGACTCTCTAAATTGATTTTATGAGGAACTAATGAATTGGAACCTACAGTTTGACAAACACAGGACTCCAGCAAGTGAGCAACCATACAAAGCTGACTAAACAGTGTCTTAGTCTGCTAGCTTGTTTCCAGCATCACTGAACTCTCTTTGCTCTTGATCCCATTCTTCTGAAAACAGGGTTAATTCATTGCATGGACAAAAGAGAATTTTGTGTTTAACTTCAGAACTAGTGTGATACTTTCTCTCTTTATTAGTTCTTTTAATTTTGATTACGCAGTATGAACTCACAGATTCTACTTTGCATTTTCCTTACACATACAATGGGAAATTGCTTTCTTTTCTCCAGTTTTTGCCCCTTAAATACCATGATCTATAGACAGCTCATTTTCCTCTTTATTTTTCAGACTTTCTGTCTTTAAAGTGTAAAGAATAAATCCTGACCCCGCCCCCAAACAATAAATTGCTTTGAGCTCAGTAGAGAAGATAGACAATACAGGGGAAAGTATAATATGTTAAATATTCATAAAAAACCAAAAATGCCTTACGGCTTGAGTGCCTTGTCTGACCACAGTCATAAAGCATTTATTGAGAACCTACTGGATGAAATTCATTCATTCATTCTCTAGTGATTTATTGTTGCTTGTTGTTCCTGTAATGAAACAGGGTCATATCATTCCCAGTCCCTGACCTCATAAGGAGCAAGAGGAACATCCCACTAACCTGCTTATTGGTAGATTTACATATATGAACAACATACCAGTATGGTTCCTTTTTTTTTTTTTGTTCTTAGAAGAGTGGGTAATTTTACTGTTATTGCTGTTGTTGTTAGAATTAATGAAGGAAACAACACATTCCCTGTTCGTACCTTCTTTCTGAGCTATTCTTCCCAATTATCCTTTGCCCACTTGTTCTCTTGCCTGGAACGACCCTTTCCCAAAAGACTCACCTCCTGTTTCCTTTTTTCATGCAATTGTCTCTTCTTGTGAATCCTCAGTGGCGCCTTACTGCTATTTTGCTTAACTCACTTTATCTGGAATTAGAGCATTTATTTAATTATTCAATATGTTGCACATATTTTCCCCAAGTCTAAAATATGAGTCACCATAATAGAATTGTTACAGAAAGCCCAGTCTAAAAACAGTTATTGCAATTAAACAAATTTAGCTTTGAATTTCTTGACAGATAAATAGAAAGGGGCAAATAGTAAGTCTCATGTTTTTTATGTGGTTATTTTTATGCCCTTGTAGTCTTCCTAGCACTTGGTCCAATGTGGGCATAATAGATATTCAGTAAATGCTTATTCTATTGAACTAAACCATGAATTAGTACAGTTTACTCATTAACATCAATATTTTCTAAAGAGCTCTTGATTTGTAGAATACTGAAGTCTAAGTTGGGATAAAAGAGCATACAGTAATAAATCCTCATCTTTAAGAGTTTAAAATTTGAGGAGAGAGGAAAAAATAGAAAGGATTTTTGGTTGTGTTTTGTTTTTTTAACTTTCAACTTGGTTTTTAAAATCCTTAAAGATTATAGATCACACTCAAAAGAAATAAGATAAATCATGCCATTATGTCAGCATCGCCATACAGTTTGTCTCCCTGGGCCCACCGAGCTTCATTCTTTCCCTTTTCTTTCTTTTTAAAAAAAATTTTTTTCTAAATGCCCAAAGCTCTGACCTTCTAGGATGACGTCAGACTTCTGTCTACTTTCTACTTGAATAATCTGTGTTTATAGAACCAGTTCATTACCACTTATCCAAATATACTACATTATGGCCTTGATATTAGTAAAAGACCATTTCAAATAGGCAAATTCTTTTTTAATCCATGTCACTTTCATTTCTATTGGCTTTCATGCAGCTGACGTACTTCCACTGTGTTTCCATAATCCTCATCATGATACCTTGAACAAACATTGGTGTCTTTGGGTTTCATGATTATTTTATAATTGTCATTATGAGATTAAATATGTGCTAACACGTGATTTTATAAAGTTGGAAATTGCAATTTAAAATGAGTTTGTAGAGCCGGGGATTTAGCTCAGTGGCTTTGCTGCAAGGACCCGAGTTCAATCCCCGGTACCAAAAATAAATAAATAAATTAATTAATTAAAATGAGTTTGTAGCATGATAAAAATAATGTCTGTGTCTGGAATTTTTATACCGTTGCAATGACTAAAATAAAATTTACCACTTAATCAGTCAAGGTAATTGTAAATGGATTAAGATGTTGAAACTATTTGAAAATAGAGACAGGACTGAAAAATGTTTGGTTTCTATAGCCATGTATGAATGTTTGTATATAAATATAGAACAACTCTTTGTCTTATTAATTTAAAAGTACAAACACACAATTTGCTTCATTACTGTAGCATTCTTTTCTTTGTTATGTAATTAACCTCTGAATTTTGCCTGGGTCCCATAGTAGGATATGTTAGAATGGAAGGGGGAAGAGGGGTTTCCAGGATATCCTTGAGAGCTTGTGATTCTATCATGACTTAAGCAGCTTCTGATGCTCTGTTTGTGCCATCTGTATCAGTTGCCCTTTTGGCTAGGAGTTTTATTCCAAAAGATGATGGAAGAAGTAAGGAATGAACTCTCTCTCCCAATGGAGAGAAGCATTTAAAGTAGTGTGTTATCAGTTGTTTTGAATGCATGGTTTGTTTGTTTGTTTGTTTTAAACAGCAGAGCACAGTAGAAAGGGAAAGTAGTTTAACTTCTTTCTACCTGTGTGACTTTCAACTAGTGACCTCACCTGAACTTTGGGGATTGTAATATCTGCCCTGCCAATTTCACAAGGTAAATGAGATCAAGTGAGAAAATATCCCTGAAAAAGCTGCAATCTGTAAACTGTTCTGCAAATGAAAAAGCTATTATTAGCAGTAGTCATTACTATCATCAGCATCATTATTAGCTTCATTATTACTTCTTTTTAAAAGCAGTCTGTTGAGATAAAATTCATATATGTTACTATTATTTTTCATAGACTGTCAGAAGGGATATTTCTTTTTTTTAAATTTAAAAATTTTATTGGTGCATGTTTGCATTTCGTTCAGGGTATAGTTACCTTAGGGTGTGGTTACATGTGCATACTACAGGTTGTTTCTTCTTTCTTTTAATCCCTTCCCCTTCTCTCCCCCTCCCTCCCTCCTCTGGTTCCCCATCCCACTTTTCATTCTTGCTGATATTACTAATCTTAGCTCATGTTATGGGATATAATGTTTACATTAATTAAGTTATTAGGTTCCTGACATGGCATGTCTTTATTCTACTTATTTCCCTTTCCCCTTCTCCTCACCTCTTATCCTTGTTCCCTTGGTCCATTTCCCTATTGCAAGATATCCATCCCCTTTTCCCCTTTTACTCATACTTTATCATTTGCTTTGTTTGTACTTTGCCTTACTCAAATGAGAGGTATCATATGGTATTTAAACTTGTGTGTCTGGTTTATTTCACTCAACATTGTATTTTCCAAGTACATCCATTTTCCTACAAAGGTGTCAAATTAATCATTCTTTAGAGCCAAGTAGTTTTCCTTTATATATAGATATCACATTTTGTTTATCCAATCATCTCTTGATGGGTGTACAGGTTGCTTCCAGGATTTAACTATTATGAATTGTGCTGCTATAAACATTGATATGCGTGTATCATTGTAGTATGACAACTTGAGCTCTTTGGGGAAGATGTCTAGAAGGGGGATAGCTGAGTCATATGGAATTTCTAACTTCAGTTCTTTTAGAAATCTCCATATTGATTTCCATAATGGTTGTACTAGTTTACATTCTCACCAACAATAAAAGAATGTTTCTTTTTCACTACATCCATGGCAGCATTTGTTATTGTTTGATTTCCTAATGATAGTGGTTATGGCTTGTGTCCTCCCAAAGCCTCATGTAATCATGGGTGGGGCTTTTCAGAGGTGGCTGGATCTAGAGTATGTGATGCTGGGACTGATTCATGGTGCAATGCTAGAATTAAGGCTGCCCCACCCTGGGTATGTGTGCTACCCACCCTAAGGGTGGATAGCCTGGATAAAATATAAGGTACAGAAAGAAGGTCTTTGCTTGTCACTTATTGCTTGCTGCTTACTGCCCTTCTGTCTTTTGCCTTCTGCCTGTCATGAACTGTTTCTCCTCTGCAATGCCCCTCTCCTATGTCACTTTGCCTTGGAGCCAGCAAATTTTGAACTGAAACCTTTACAAACTGTGAGCTACAATAAACCTTTCCTCCTTTAACTTTCAATGTTGGGTATTTTTCTCAGCAATGAGAAAAGTAACTAAGACAATAGCCATTGTTTCCAGAGTAAGATGGAAAGAGCATTATTTTAATTTGCATTTCTTTAATGGCCACAGATGTTGAATATTTTTTCATATATTTGTTGATCATTTGTACTTCTTACTCTGTGAAGTAGCTGTTCATTTCTCTTATCCATTTCTTGACTGGGCCTTTAATTTTAATTTAGCCAGTTTAATGTTTTTAGTTCTTTGTATATTCTAGATATTAGTTCTCTGAGCAGTAGCTGGCAGAAATTTTCTCTCTTTCTATAGGTTGTCTCTTTACTCTGCTGACTGATGCTTTTGCTGTACAGAATCTTTTTAGTCTGATATAATCCCATTTGTTGATTCTTGCTGTTATTTCTTGTGCAATTGAGGTTCTGTTTAGAAAATCCTTTCCTACATCTATGTCTTTAAGTGTTTCACCTATTTTATCATCCAGTAGATGTAATGTTTCTGTCTTAATGTTTAGATCTCTGATACATTTTGATTTTAATTTAGTACATGGTGAGAGATAAGGGTCTGGTTTTAACCTTCCACAAACAGATAACCAATTTTCCTGGCATCACTTGTTGAATAGACTATCTTTCCTCCAACATATGCTTTTGGCTCCTTTGTCAAAGATCAAATAGTTGCATGTGTCTGGGAAAGTTTCTGTATCCTCAGTTCTGTTCCATTAATCAACATATCTGTTTTTGTGCCAGTACCATGCTGCTTTTATGACTGTTGCTTTGTCGGACAGTTTGAAATGCAATATTGCTATGCCTCTTGCTTTTCTCTTGTTGCCCCAAATTGCTTTTGCTATTCTGGGTCTCTTCTGGAGACCATATGAATTTTAAGGTTGTTTTCTATAGATCTGTAAAGCATGCTGTTGGTATTTTGATTGGGACTGTATTAAATCTGTGAAACAGTTTTGGGAGTATGACCATTTTGACAATGTTTTCCTGCCTATTCAGGAGCAGTGGACATTTTTCCATTTTCTTATGTCCTCTTCAGTCTCCTTTTTCAGAGTACTGTAGTTCTCTTCAATTTCCTTGGTTAGGTTAGTTCCTAAGTATTTCGTTTTTCTTGAAACTACTGTGAATGGTGTTGGTTTCCTAATTTTCTTCTTGTCCAGTTCATTATTGAGGTACACAAATGCTAACAATTTTTGTGTGTTGACTTGTATCCTGCTATGTTGCTGAATTTGGTTATTAATTCTAAAACTTTTTTGGTAGGGTTCTTTGGGTCTTCTATGTAGAATATCATGTTATGTGCAAATAATAATAATAATTTGAATTCTTTTCCTATATGTATCCTTTTTATTTCTTTCTCTTGGCTTATTTCTCTGGCTAATGTTTCAAGTACTATGTTAAGTAGAAGAGGTGATAGTGGACATCCTTGTCTTGTTCCTGATTTTAGGGGGAGTCACCTTTAGTTTTACCCCTTTTAGTATGATGCTGGCAATTTGTTTGTCATAAATAACATTTATTATCTTCAGGTATGGTTCTTCTATACCTGTTTTATCAGAAGGGATATTTCCAGTCCAATTTTTCAGCCAGTACTCAAGTTATCTCAACAAAATTCTTCATAAGTGACACTGATTCCCAGGGCAGCTTATTCCTAATGTTTTTATAAGATGCTGGATACCAGTTAGAACATATTTATCAGAAACTCCACTGATGAAGAAATAAGATAGGAGTCAGAGCTCTGTGTGCCATGAGGTTGTACAAGGGAGTTGAGTTTTGAAACATTAATTTGGGAGTTAGAGCAGAATGAGAAAGCATGGATGTGGAGTGAAAATTGGGGTACACGAGAAAGGCCTCAGCTAGTGTAGCAGGTAGCCTGTAAAAAGGGTCAGAACTTTTCTAGTTGGGCCTAGCATCTCTCTAAACTAGGCATCTCTGTTAACCTGACCTGGAGAAGGGCTGGAGTAATTGGAAGTCTTTAAGAAAAATTAGATATGCACATTCTCTTTTGTTGTCTTTGCCTCTCTCTGTCAGTCCTATAAGATCTATTAGTTTTACTGATAGAGATCAGAGGACGGGCCTAGAACATCTTTTGACTTGGTTTCTAATACCTAGAATACCCAAGACCCAAGGAAGTGCCCTTAATTCCACACAAAATGATAATTACCTCAAAATACAAAGAATAATGGTGGTAACTAACATCCACGGGTCTCTCGGTCAAAGTAATCAGTCACTTGATTACTAAAATGGAGGAAAAGATATTAAAGGGTGAATTGAGGCTGCAGAAGGCAGATCTCTCTGTTTTATTCTTGGCATACCATGGAGGGGACAATGGAAGGTGTGCAGAGGTGGTCTTCTATGCTTCTGAAAGCACATAGGTCATATCACTGAGGGTAATGTTATTGATGTGGCTGATTTCACTTACAGAAATCTTGTCCTCAGATGGGGGAAGTATTGGGAGTTGTCACTGGTATTATCCTCATATTAATTAGATGGATGCTATTTGACTCATCATTATAGTACTCAGATCACATAGGGATGGGCTAAAAGACTATTTGATTTGAGCAAATCACCTGCAGTTGTGAATATGCCCTTTCTCTTCTCTGTGGAATAAAGGATTGAATTAGAAGGGTCCTTCCTAGCCCCAAAGCCTGTGTACCCTATACAACCATTTCTGTTCGTATCAAATGCATAGCAAATCTTTACAAACATGTAGATAAGTCCAGAAACAATGCTGAACGATTTGTTCAAAGAAATATCCTACAATGAAATTAGGTCCAAACAGCAGCCCATTAAGGACTTTTAAATGTGTTATCAAAACCAAGGGTTAAATACTTTGATAAAAAAAAGCTTTCTGTCTTTAATTTGTTGTGTTCCCTTGTTCTCCAAGGAAAGCAATTACTACTGGAAGGAAGAAATATTTTCCATTGCCATGCTCTGGGCAGTATGAGGTGACTGGCTCTCTCAGTGGATTTTTAATTCAGGTGAGAGCACATTTCAAATGGTCTATGAAATGGCAGTCTATAATAAGCAGTTAAAAAGAGTGTCAGAGACTCTTGGGTGGAATGCATTTGAAGAAATTTGTTGCCACAGTCTAATATGCTATATATTCACATTGTGATTCTAAACTTATGTATGAATCCTCAAAGAAATTGAACTGCAAAATGTTGTGCTGAACCAAACTTCAGTACAAAGTGAGAGGTTTTGGAAAATTACTTGGTTTGGTTAGAATCTAGGACTCCAATAGAGGGAATTCTGGGGCTGAAAGGATAAGAGGAAGATATAGAATTTGGCTGCTATGGTGCAGAGAGTTAGTTGAGAATATTTCCCTGCCTGGTCCCACAGGCCTATCATAAATAGTCTACAGTAGATTGTCTGCCTGCAGGTCAAATCTGGCCCTTTGCCTGTTTTGTAAATAAAGTTTTATTGGAACACAGTTGTGCTCATGTTTGTTTTTACCTTATAGCAATACAATTGAATACTTAGAGCAGAAACCATATGATCGGCAAACATAAAATATTTACCATCCAATCCTTTACAGTAAAAGTTTGCTGGTCTTTTGTTAATACTGAGTTATGCTGAGAGCCCTCTACATGCTCAGTAGGCATCTAGACTGTGCATACTGTAAAGATAGATTGGAAGAGGTGACAAAATATGAAGCCTAATTTCTATCCTTAGGAAATTAAAAATCTAATTGAGGAGGCAAAGACTAGCATACATAAAAAAATGAACAATAAAAGAAAATATATAATCAGAGGTTTAATGTGATTTACATTCAGTACCAGAATTTGGAGAAGGGAGGAGGGTCAGGGAGGCCATAGTAGTTGGGGAAGGCAATACTTAATATGATAAAGTTCCAGAACACAACAAGAGCATGGTCCTCCTGGAGATCACTGAAATTGGATTCAACTTGTGTTTCTATGCAAGTGTCATTTAAGCCACTGATATTTTTCATCTTGTGCTTAGGGGATACTTTAATGACCAGAAGTATTTCTGAATAATTTTAGGTGACTGATTTTTCTGGGATTTGGGATTCCTTCAAGCTCCCTAAACCACAGAGAATTTAATCTAGTCCTAATGGCATAATGTCTTTTGTATTTGGAGAGAATATAACATAGTGATGGAGAGCATTGGCTTTGGACTCAAAGAGATCCCAGCCTCAATCTTGACTCAGTCTCCTCTGATCTGTGAAACCTTAAGGGAGTGCTTTGAAGAACTGCAGGCCTCAGTTTCTTTACCTATGAAGTTAAAACAGTAATCATGTCTCCCTCTTGGTTTATTGTGAGAACTAAATAATATAATGCCTGGGAAGTATTTGAAATATAAATTGTCTAGTACAAAGATAGGTCTCCACAAATGCTTAATCACTGACCATTGCTCCTCATAACAGGAATATTTATATCCTGGACAAGAGTATCAGACTTACAGAACAAAAATTAGTACTTTATTTGTATAGCAACAAAATACACTAATGTAAAGTACAGAATTATTGCTCTCTGGTTTTGAGTTTTCTAATGGCCATGATTTTTAATTTCCATTATTATCACCATTGCCAGGCCCCAAGTATATTTCTGTGATGTCCTCGGACATCTTGGGACAAAGAGCACTGTACAAAAAGTGCAAATACAGACCTATACTCTGAAGTTGCTGCAGGTGTTTTCAGGACCTGCAATGAATGTTGGAGTAAAGACTGGTTGGCAGTGGCCCTAGACTTTGGGTTGGGAAACAGGCTCTGTAGTTTTTCCTTCATCTGTGTGGTTATGGGAGAAATCATGCAGAGACCAGACCAGTTCTTCTTATCTGTAATAAGGAGATAATAACATTTATTTCTGTGACTGTTGTGAGTATTGCTGAAAGAGCTCTTTGAAACACTTTAAGTGTTTTGATATAATCATAAAATATGAGGCTTTAAAAGCAGTATCTGAGAGTCCAAAGAGGATTCTGCTTTCTCTGTGGATAATGTCTAATGCTAGTGTTGTTTTCTATTTTTCCTTGAGGTAATTTGAAAATTAAAGGGCAGGGTGTTCTCCACATTTCCTGTTGATAATAACAGCCCTTCTCCAGTGCTTTGACCTTCACTGCTGTTATGGAGACTTCTAGGAGCAGTGACCATGACTCCAGCCAACGGGGCTCATGTCACTTATAGGGTTGCTGCCTCTCAGAGCCTCTGGCCTTAATACATTTATTAAGAACCCCAAACACTGAAACCATTGTTTGGTTTCATTTGCTTTTATTAAGAATAACATGGACTTACAAAAGAAAACAAGAAACTATCAGAAAAACAAACATCCTTTAAAAACCTAAATGAATCATATTTAGTATAAACTAGGAGAGGTCTTCTAATATGGCAACTCATGTCTCCCCACTTCCCTATGAAGTAGGTAGCAAATGTCAGTGTATTTATTTGTCACATACCGCTACATTTAATCATTTATTCACCAACACTTACTTATTGAGCTCTTATAGTAGAACAGGCACTGGCAATTCTTCAGCGGACAGGGCAGAGCATTCCCTGACCTCCTTGGAAATTAAAGTCTCCCTGGGAAAACTGACATATGAACAGTTGATTGCAATACAGTGGGCTGAGTACTACAGGAATTGTTAGGGGTTCTCTGAGAGAATGGCAGAGGCAAAAAGAGGCTCCAGTTTTTCTCACTGAATTACCAAAAATAACAAATGAAGACACTGTATACCCTGTCTTTGTGCCCGAGGCAAAGGGGAATGGCCCTAAGAGTCAAAGGCTGGTCCTGGTTGTTCTTGGATGTGTCTGTTTTTTTGGTGGTTTGGACTTTAGTATTTACAGGGGCTAGACACTTGTCTGAGTCAAGTCATAGGTATCATCCCAAAGCTACCTAGTCCCCACTGGCAATGGAGCAATTCCGACTAGGCAAGATACTCCCAAGCACCTGGAATTCCTGCTGTGGGACTTCTGGTTTCTTGGCCCATGCACTCACCCATGTGAAGAGTATGTACTCCATCCACCAGAGGTTTCACCTGCTTAACCTTCGGTTTCCCCACCTTGAAATTTCCTTTCCAGGAGAACAGATTGAATTCCTTACTTCTTCACGCTTGTCACTCTGAGACTGGAAGAGAACAGATCAATCAGTCAAAGGGCTAGTTGGCCAATTCGTGGGCTCTCTTGTCCCCTCTGTCCCCTGGCCCAGACCTGAAGATCATTCTCAAAGTGGACTGACAAGGTGTATCTATCAAGATAAATACATTTTGCCTTACTCTTCCCAAAGAGCTATACAATTTTGTTTCCCTTCTGCAGCTCACAAAACAAGATAGTCTTAGTTTATTACAGCATCGAGCTCTCTAATGGAGGCTGAAAAATTCAGGGAAAGGCTGGATGAAGCCCATTTGGAGATTCCAGTAGCCTCTTCTTCGCCTGGCCTGAGATTGGAGTAAGGGAGGAAGAGTGATGATTCCTACACGTTCAAGCTAGAATTATGGCCAAGATAAGAGGTTTCAGCCACCGTTTTGTACAAAAGAAACTGAAGCCTAGAGAAGTGGCTTTTGGATGATCACCTCAGTTTAGAGAACACCTAGAGCTAAGGTTCTTAGCCCTGGCCACACATTAGAATGGCTAGAAGGAATTCTAAAAGAAGCACCAGTGATCTGGGCTTGCACGAGTCTATCATACACTGAGGTTGGATCCAGCTAAGCTTCTTCAGAGTGATTCTAAGTGCAGCCACTGGACAGTATGCTTGGCAGCCTCTGTGCCAACAACAAGCTTCCTGGGCTCCAACCTGGCTTAGCTGATACCGGAACTTAGGCAACTCCCATGTCTGCACAAACCTCCATTTCTTTCTCTGTCAGATGAGGTTACTAATAAGCCTTGCTTTGTAGGATGGTTACTTTTTCCCTTAAATTCTTTTATTGATACATTTTAGGTATACAATACATTTACATTTCTCATTGGGAACTTGTACCTTTACGTGATGCATCTTGGTTCTTATTTTTTCCCCATTCCCTGCCCTTCCTTCACCCCCTCCACCCTTCCCTATTTACAAAGATTTTGTTTCCATTTTTTCCATTTCTCATAATTTTTCCTTTCCCTTCTTTTCTTTCCCATACCCCTCCCACTTTCCATACCCCTTTGGAACTTTTCTTCTTATTTTGCATTATCGATCATTCATTCTAATCATTGGTACATTTTAGGTGTACAATATAATGACATTCATCATTGGAAATTTGCACCTTTCCATAATCTCTCTTGGTTCTTATTTTTCCCCCTTCCCCTGCCCTCCCTTCAACCCCTCCATCCCTCCCTATTTACAAAGACTTTGTTTCCATTTTTTCATTTTCTCATATTAATCCCATTCTCTTCTATCCTTTCCCCTAGCCCTCCCACTTCCTTCCCCTTTGTCCCTTTTCTTCCTAGTTCACATTACCTATTATACATTTAGTCCTTATTTACACTTTCAGTTTCTCACACCAGAGAAACTATTCGGTATTTATTCATGTGTGTCCTATTTATTTCACTTAAGAGTATCGCCTCAATGTGCATCCACTTAGCTATAAATGTCTCTAATTTCTCATTTTTTATGGCTGAGTAGTACTCCATTTTATAAAAAAACCACATTTTCTTTATCCAGTCTCCAGTTGATGGGCACTTGGGCTGTTTCCAAGTTTTAGCTATCACAAACTGTGCTGCTATGAACATGGGCGCACATATATCACTGTGGTATGATTCTTTTAATTCTTTGGGGAAGATACCCAGCAGGGGAATAGCTGGGTGAAATGGGACCTGTAGTCCTAGTTCTTTGAAGAATCTCCATACTGATTTCCACAGTGGTTGCACCAGTCTACACTTCCACCAGCAGTGGAGCAGGGTTCCTCTTTCCCGACAGCCCGGGTAGCATTTGTTATTGGTTGATTTCATGATAGCAGCCATTCTTTCTGGGGTGAGGAGGAATCTCAGCATTGTTTTCATTTGCATCTCTCCAATGACCAGTGAGGTTGAACATTTTTTCATGTATTTATTTGCCATTTCTACTTCTTTGTGTGAGAAATGTCTGTTCATTTCAGATGCCCATTTTTGGACTGGCTCTTTAAATTTGGGAGGTCTGATCTTTTTTAAGTTCTTTATAGATTCCAGATAGTAGACCTTTGTCTGAGGGAGTGCTGGTGAAGATTTTTTCCCACATGGTGGGTTGTCTCTTCACACTGTTGGTGGTTTCTCTTGCTGTGCAGAAGATTTTTAGTAAGAAGAGATCCCACTTGTTGATTGTTTGTGCTAGTTCACGGGCAACTGAGGTTTTGTTCATGAAATCTTTTCCTACACCAATATCTTCAAGAGTTCTACCTAACCTCTGTTCCAGCAGGTTCAGCGTTTCTGTTTTATTATTTAGATCTTTAATCCATTTTGATTTTAGTTTAGTGCATGGTGAGAGATATAGGTCTAGTTTTAATCTTTGGCAAGTTGAAACCCATTTTTTCCAGCACCATTTATTAAAAAGACTATCTTTCCTCCAGTGAGGGTGTCTGGCTCCTTTGTCAAAGATGAGATGGCTGAGTGTGTCTGGAGTTGTTTCTGCATCTTCTAATCTGTTCCACTGGTCCTCAGGTCTGTTTCTTTGCCAGTACCATGCTGTTTTTATCACAGCAACTATATCAACTATAGCACTCTGAAAAGAGAGACTGAAGATGATATCAGAAAATGGAAAGACATTCCCTGCTTCTGGGTAGGAAGGATCAACATAGTGAAAATGGCCATACTTCCAATACTGCTATATAGATTCAATGCAATCCCAATTGAGATCCCAGCAGCATACTTCTCGGACCTTAAGAAAACAATCCAAAAATTCGTTTGGAACAAGAAGAGACCCAGAATAGCAAAAGCAATTCTAGGTAACAAAGACATGGCAGGGGTATCACAATCCCCAACTTGAAACTATACTACAAAGCTACTGCGTAGGATTGTTATTGAAGATTAAGAAAACGCAAGTATCTGGGCAGGGTGGTCCATACCTGTAATTCCAGCACTCTGAGAGGCTGAGACAGAAAGATCATAAGTTTGAGCCCAGCCTGGACCACTTAGTGACTTCGTCTTAAAATTTAAAAAGCAGTCTGGGGATGTAACTCAGTGTGGTGGTCCTGGGTGCAACCGCTAGTACCACAAACGGAAGGAGGGGAGGAAGGAAGGAAGGAGGGAGGGAAGGAAGGAAGGAAGGAAGGAAAAGGAAATGGAAGTAAATCATGTGGGACATATCAAGCCCTTAGCAACTACAAACAACTGACGTAATTTGGTAATGGCAGACAGGACTGGACTTCAGGCCTCCTGAGGGTGTGGTTGGGGGAGGACCCAGGCGCTTTCCACCTGATTCCATCACAGCCTATGGCTATCAATTCAGTAGAAAATGAGCCATTCTGTCCTTCAAAAGATTCTTTACTGAGAAAAAGGACACAAGGGCCCAGTGGCACTGTGCCTGCTTTGCAAGTGCAAGGTCCTGAGTTCAATCCCACTACCAAAAAAGAAAAGAAAAGAAAAGAAAAAGGACATGAGTAATCTTGTTTCTTAATTAAAGAAGAGCATTATTTTCCACTGAGACTCCTGAAAGTTCACCATTGTTCAGTGTCTTCTGCTTGATATTATTCATTTCTTTGTTCTTTGATGTGACAAACATTTGTTGAGTGCCTAAAAGATGCCAAAGACTTTCTAAACATAATCAATGCAACAAAAATAAATACAAACCCTGACTTCTAAGTTCTTAAAGGTGAATGAAAGAGATGGGGATGTAGCTCAGTGGTAAAGTACTCGTACAGTGTGCAGTATGCTGTACCTGGGTTCCATCCTCAGCACCAAGAAAAAAAGGTTAACGAAAGACGGATACTAAAGCTATTGTATGATGAGCTCATTATAAGAGTAAGTTTGTTTTATTTATTTATTTTTTATAAGTACAAATTTGCAGTACCTAATTATCATGTTCATCACGGGGAATTTGTACATGTACATGATACATCTTCATTCTTTTTTTTTTGTCCTCATCCTCTCCCTTCCCTCCAACACTCCATCCCTTCCCCATTTGCTCTATTCCCCAAAAGCTCTATTATGATAAGTTTGTTTTAAAGATTATGAATACAGTATCTCATCTTCAAGGCAAGAACAGTGATCAAAACACCATTACAGTTTTGGAATTACTTCGAGTGGCAAGTGCTACTTCACCTCCAGACATTCTGATTTAATAGACATGGAACATGACTTGGGCCTGGAGATTATTTTAAAACTCCTGAATGATTATAAGGTACATTGAAATCTAGGACTACTGATTTAATAGTTTCTCGTTCATGAAGTATACAACTAACTCTGCGACCACAAACTGGAGCTGAATGGTTAGGAGCCTCCTAAGACCTGGTTTGGATTTTGGGAATTTGAAGTTGTTCTCTAGGGAATGGAGAGTACAGTGGAAGACTTTTTCTTAAAATGGGATGTGATGTCTTAAGTTTCAGAATTCTGGCTGTAATGGAGAAAATGGGTAGGGCTGGAGATGGAGTCGTCCACTGGGAAGAAGCAGTGATACACAGGGCTTCACTTAGACTGGGGGAAGGGGTCCTGATGCTATGTATCACCAGGATTCCTAGCATACATGGGACAAAAGTGGAATAAGGGGAACAAGATGCTCTGCTTTTGCTGGTTTTCAGCTTTGAGATTTTATTGTTGCCTTCTTGGTAAACATCTTAGTAGACCTGGTGATTCTTACAAAGTTGGCCACCTCTTCAAGAACTGTCAAGCATTTATGGGTTTCAGAATGACACAGAAATGAATTATCACCCTTAAAAAATAAAAAGATGCAGTCAGCTTTTATAATTTCCCTGTTAATTTTGGTAGTGTAGATCATAAAGCTCCCATACACATTTTTCAAAAGGTAGGGAGAAGAAAGGGTGGTCTGGCCACTTATATTTATCCGATCACTTGGATAATTGCCAATCATCCGCTTAACATTACAATATGAAGATTGTTTCAGTCACTGTGTCTTTTTTCTGTTCTCCTTCCCCCTTATCTAACGCTTCTACTAATCAAAACATTTTTACTGTTATTGGTTCTGTGGTGCTCATATGACTGTGGTGGTGAGATGATTGGGTTCCATTTGCTGTGTGTTCCGTCAAGTTCCGTTGTCAGTGGAGTTCTAATGCCAGACACAGCATTATTAGTGAGGAGGTCGAAGAAGCCAAAGAAGAGCCCAGCTGGAGGCTCACAGTTTGGCTTGCAAGCATAGCACAACAAATTAGAAACATCATTGCTGGCCTTCCACTCTGACTCAACATGATATTATGTTCTGTACCAAACTGAGGTTCTGAATATTTTTTGCAACCCTGTAAAATATAAAAACCTTTCTTAGCTCAAAGGCCATACAAGATAGGCCAGTGGCCAGAGTTTGTAGACCCCTAATCTAAGTAATGAACACAACAATAAATCAAGCCCAAACGTGTAGCATTTGCTGACCTCAGCTTGCAAAAACTCTTGGTCTCAAAAGACCAACATAAACATCACTGCATGTGGAGTCAGGAAGAAATGTGCAGCCGCAAACCACTACACAGTATCTCTACCGTATCAATAGAAAATAGATGTAAAAAACTCTGAGAACAAAGATGATGGTCAAATATAGTAAGATAATCAGGACGTGATGAGTTTTTGAGTCGCTCTTCCCTTTGTTTCTAATATAATTCATTTAATTGTAAGTTTACATAATTTAGTTCTTATACTGGCTGTGTTTAACAATTGGCTCACAAAATCTCTGAAAATTTAACAATCTTCTCTCACAAGCTAGTGTAAGCTGGCATCAGCACACTACAGCTAGGGAAGGGGAAATCGGAATATGGACAGGCAGTTGGGATCAAAGCAGAGAAGGGAGGAGAGATGAAATTCATGGCCATGGATAAGCAAGCACTCGGTCCATCACTTGGCTTGCAGCCCAGCACAGGCATTGCACAAGACAGTAACTGATGTGACACAGCTAATCCAGGCTTTCTACCTTAATAAGCGTAGTTCAACTCTTTGGAGAAGAAAAGTCAGTTCAGTTTAACCAGTACCTGGCAGGAACAGAGAACTTGACAATGTACGGTAAATCTGAGTTTAAAAATACAGCACTCAAAATTTACATCTGAGAACTAACATGATAAAACAAAAGACAGAGGTGTTTTTTCCCCCTTTCCATAACAATGGTGTTTCTTTCCTAGCCTAGCTTTCTTACAAACTTGCAAATAAATGAAACCAGCTAAAGCCTAGTCCCAAGTCCTTAAATTTGTTTTTTGTTTGTCTGTTGGTACTAGGGAATGAACTCAGGGCCCTCTCACTGAGCTATATCCCCAGTCTTTTTTTTGAGACGTGGTCTTACTAAATCACTAAATTGCCCAGCTAAGCTTGAACTTGTGATTCTCCTGCTTCAGCCTCCCAGAGTGCTGGGTTTATAGGGGTGTGCCACCACACTCAACTCCAAGTCCCTAAGTTTTTACAAAGTGGAACCCTCTTTTAAACATTGTCTAACAAGGAAGTAAAATATATCACTCTCTCCTACTGAGGGGGAAAAGCAGAAACCAAACAGGATGACTCTCTACACACACTTTGGGTCTAAACTCTGCCACCTGTCAAGTGCTACAGGCCATACAAGTAGAGACTTGGATGGTCTAATAAGCAGCAGGAGGATGGGGAAAGCAAGGGTTAAGGTGGCTGAAGATCAGAAAGGGAATCAGGGCTGGAAGTGCAGAGTGCTTGCCTAGCATGTGTGAGGCCTTGGGTTTGATTTAGAGCACTGGAAAAATAAAAAGAAAGAATTGAGATCTTTTAAAAATGTTTAAATTTTGTGGTACCAGGGATTGAACTCAGGATCTTGCGCTTGCAAGGCAGACTCAGTGCCATTGAGCTACATCCCCGGCCCTAGAAATGGGATCTTGATGGGTTCTATGACATAGTATTTTTGTGAGGGGAGCTTGTTAACTATAGCAGTCATCTGAATTGCTAACAGACTGATTTAATGTACAGGGCCTATGATAGGTTAAATATTATTTAATATGAAATATGTACCTACATGTATTTATTATTTACCACTTAATGGTATCTTTAAGATATTAATGATAGGATAGTTTTATGTTTCTAGTTATTTGTTAAATTCTTAAGCTCTCTACAGGGATAAATCACTTATTAAATTTCTTTTTAATGTTACTTGTGCCATGAATAGAAAGGGTAATCTTTAAAATCATGTTATAGACAAACAAAAAGGCATATGATTCTCTCTCTCTCTCTCTCTCTCTCTCTCTGTCTCTCTCACAAACATACTTCTCTTGAAAGCTGAATGAAAAGCAGAAATAGGTTCCCACCAGCACATGCCCTTTGTTGGACATCAATAGCAATTATATGTCAGGTACAGTGGCACATTGCTACTCAGGAAGCTTGAGGCAGGAGGATCACTTGAGTTCAGCGTGGGCAACAGAGTGTGACCCTGTCGAAGAAAAAAATAACAATTATAGTAATAATAATTGCTAACTTTCATTGAGGACTACCTAGGTAGCATAAATTATGCTAAGCATTTTCTATGCATTGGATCATTTAAATCCCAGAATAACTCTATGAAGTAGGTATTGATATTATCCAAATTTTTCAGATAAAATGAGCATCAAAGAAATTGAGTAAGTTGTCCAGGGTCATACACAGTAGATGGGAGGGCTTGGATGGTTGCCCAGGCTTTGCTCTCCAGACCTGCACTGTGCGCACCTGTGTTCTAGACTCTCCTTTTTTCACTTATTATTTTTTAAGATTAAAAATATTTTTTTCTGTATATCCTTTTATTGATACATTTTAGGTATACAATATAATGACATTCATCATTGGAAATTTGCATGTTTTCTTATTTTTTCGCCCTTCCCCCTGCCCTCCCTACTTACAAAGACTTTGTTTTCTTTTTTTCATTTTCTCATATTAATTCCATTCCCTTCTTTCCTTTCCCCTACCCCTCCCACTTCCCCTTCCGCTTTGCCCCTTATCTTCCTATTTCACATTATCTATTATACCTTTTAGTCCTTATTTACACTTTCAGTTTCTCACACTAGAGAAACTATTTGGTATTCACACACATGTGTCCTGTTTATTTCACTTAAGAGTATCGCCTCAATGTGCATCCATTTAGCAGTAAAAGTCTCTAATGTCTCATTTTTTATGGTTGAGTAGTACTTCATTTTATTAAAACACCCCACACATTTTCTTTATCTAGTCTCCAGTTGATGGGCATTTGGGCTGTTTCCAAGTTTTAGCTATTACAAACTGTGCTGCTATGAACATGGGTGCACATATATCATGGTATGATTCTTTTAATTCTTTGGGGAAGATACCCAGCAGGGGAATAGCTGGGTCAAATGAGACTTCCAGTCCTAGTTCTCTGAGGTATCTCCATACTGATTTCCACAGTGGTTGCAACCAGTCTACACTCCCACCAGCAATGGAGTAGGGTTCCTCTTACCCCACAGCCCTGGCAGCATTTGTTATTGGTTGACTTCATGATAGCAACCATTGTTTCTGGAATGAGGTGGAATCTCAGCATTGTTTTCATTTGCATCTCTCCAATGACCAGTGAGGTTGAACATTTTTTCATATGTTTATTTGCCATTTCTACTTTTTTGTCTGAGAAATGTCTGTTCATTTCAGATGCCCATTTTTGGATTGGCTCTTTAAATTTGGGAGGTCTGATTTTTTTAAGTTCTTTATAGATTCCAGATAGTAGACCTTTGTCTGAGGGAGTGCTGGTGAAAATTTTTTCCCACATGGTGGGTTGTCTCTTCACATTGTTGGTGGTTTCTCTTGCTGTGCAGAAGATTTTTAGTAAGAAGAGGTCCCACTTGTTGATTGTTTGTGCTAGTTCACAGGCAACTGAGGTTTTGTTCATGAAATCTTTTCCTACACCAATGTCTTCAAGAGTTCTACCTAACCTCTGTTCCAGCAGGTTCAGCGTTTCTGTTTTATTATTTAGATCTTTAATCCATTTTGATTTTAGTTTAGTGCATGGTGAGAGATATAGGTCTAGTTTTAATCTTTGGCAAGTTGAAACCCATTTTTTCCAGCACCATTTATTAAAAAGACTATCTTTTCTCCAGTGAGGGTGTCTGGCTCCTTTGTCAAAGATGAAGTGGCTGAGTGTGTCTGGAGTTGTTTCTGCATCTTCTAATCTGTTCCACTGGTCCTCAGGTCTGTTTCTTTGCCAGTATCATGCTGTTTTTATCACGGTAGCTTTGTAGTGTAGTTTCAAGTTGTGGGTTGTAATACCCCCTGCCATGTCTCTGTTACCTAGAATTGCTTTTGCTATTCTGGGTCTCTTGTTCCAAATGAATTTTTGGATTGTTTTCTCAAGGTCCATGAAGTATGCTGCTGGGATTTCAATTGGGATTGCATTGAATCTATATAGCAGTTTTGGAAGTATGGCCATTTTCACTATATTAATCCTTCCTACCCAGGAGCAGGGGATGTGTGTCCATTTTCTGATATCATCTTCAATCTCTCTTTTCAGAGTGCTATAATTTTCAGAGAAGAGGTCTTTGATTCTTTGGTTAGGTTGATTCCTAGGTATTTCAGTTTTTTGGATGCTATTGGGAAAGGAATTGTTTATGCTATTTCTCTCTCAGTGAGTCTGTTGTTGGTGTAGAGGAAAGCTATTGATTTTTGTGTGCTGACCTTGTATCCACCTACTCTACTGAATTTGGTTATTAAGTCTAGAAGACTTTGGAGGAGTTCTTGGGGTCTTCTATATAGAGTATCATGACATCTACAAATAATGACAATTTGACTTCTTTATTCCCTATCTTTTCTTTCTCTTGTCTAATTGCCGTGACTAATGTTTCCAAAACTATATTGAACAAGAGTGGTGATAGTGGACATCCTTGTCTTGTTCCTAATTTTAGTGTGAAGGATTTCAGTTTTTGACCATTTAGTATGATACTGGCTGTTGGTTTTTCATAGATGGCTTTTATCAGATTGAGGTGGAGACTGTCTATTCCAATTTTTTGTAGGATTTTTTTTTTATCATAAATGTGTGTTGGATTTTGTCAAATGCATTTTCTACACCTATTGAGATGATCATATGGTTTTGTTCTTGGCCCTATTGATATAGTGTATTACATTGATTGATTTGCATATGTTGAACCATCCCTGCATCCCTGGGATGAATCTCACTTGGTCAGTGTGTATGATCTTCCTGATGATCTTCTGCATTCTATTTGCCAGTATCTTATTAAGGATTTTTGCATCTATATTCATTAGTGAGATTGGCCTATAGTTCTCTTTTTCGGTTGGGTCTTTCTCTGCTTTGGGGATCAAGGTGATACTTGCTTCCAGGAATGAATTCCAGAGTATTGCTTCCCTTTCAATTTCATTGAAGAGTTTAAACAGTAGTGGCAGTAGTTCCTCTCTAAATGTCTTGTAGAATTTAGTGGTGAAGCCATCAGGACCCGAGCTTTTCTTAGTTGGTAAGTTTTTAATTACATTTTCAATTTCATTGATTGATATTGGGTTGTCTAGAATTTTTAGGTCTTCTTTGTTCAACTTTGGTAATTCATACATATCTAGGAATCTGTCCATTTCTTCTGTGTTTTCCATCTTATTGGCATATAGGTTCTCTAAGTAGGTATTGATGATCCTCTGGATTTCTGCTGGGTCCATTGTAATTTCATCCTTTTCATTCCTAATTGCATGGATTTGGGCCTTTTCTTTCCTTTTTCTGATAAGGTTGGCTAAGGGTTTGTCAATTTTGTTTATTCTTTTGAAGAAGCAACTCTTCATTGATTTTTTTTGTATTGTTCTTTTATTCTCCATTGCATTTATTTCTGCTCTGATCTTTATAATTACCCCCTTTTTTATGAGCTTTGGGGTTGTCCTGCTCTTCTTTTTCTAGACCCTTAAGGTTCAGCATCAGGTTGTTTAATTGGGCTCGCTCTGTTTTCGTAATATGTGTATTCACTGCTATGAATTTCCCTTGTATGACTGCTTTTGTTGTGTCCCATAGATTCCAATATGTTGTATTGTCAATGTCATTTAATTGAAGGAACTGCCTGATTTCTTCTTTAATTTCCTCTGTGACCCATTGGTTATTCAGAAGTGTGTTGTTCAATTTCCACGTTTATGAAATTTTTCCAGTTTCTTTTGCTATTGATCTCCAATTTCATCACACTATGGTCTGATAATATACAAGGATAACTTCAATTCCTTTGCCCTTACTTAAACATGTTCTATGTGTGAGTATGTGGTCTATTTTGGAGAATAACCTGTGTGCAGCTGAAAAGAATGTGTATTCAGATTTTGTGGGGTGGAACACTCTGTAAACATCTGTTAAGTTCATTTGTTCAACAGTTTTATTGAGTTCTAGTATTTTCATTGCTTGTTTTTTGTCTAGTTGATCTATCTATTTGTCACAATGGGGTATTGAGGTCTCCCACTACTATTGTTTTAGTGCTTATATGATTTTTCATGTCCATTAGTGTTTGTTTTATATAGTTGGGCTCACTAGTGTTTGGTGCATAGATTTTTTTTTTTAGTTTAGTTTTTTTTTGAGGGGGGAGGGGGACCAGGGATTGAACTCTGGTCCTTGTGCTTGCAAGGCAAGCAGCGGAACCACTGAGCTAAATCCCCTGCCCTGGTGCATAGATATTTATGATTGTCATCTCTTCCTCTTGGGTTTTTCCCTTTACAAGGATGTAGTGTTCTTCTTTGTCTCTCTTAATCAGTGTGGGTTTGAAATCCACTTGGTCTGCAAAGAGGATAGCTACTCCTATCTGTTTTTTGGTTCCTGTCACAAGGAGTATTGTTTTCAACCCTTTAACTTTCAGTCTATGAGGTATTTTTTATTTAAGTGTGTTTCTTGTATGCAGCATATTGTTGGATCTTGCTTCTTGCCCCATTCTGCCAATCTATTTCTTTTGATTGGTGAGTTGAGACCATTAACATTGATGGTTATAACGGATACATATTGAGTTATCATTGTCATGACTTTTTCTTTTTGTTGGATTCTCCCCCTTTGCTTTTAATTTCTTGTTGTGCCCAGTGGATTCATTCTGCTGGGCTTCCTGGGGTTGTGATCCTCATTGTCTTTTTCTAGGATATTATCCAAAATTGTTTGGAGTGCTGGTTTGGTATTCATGAAGTTCCTAAGGTGCTCTTTGTCATGAAAGTATCTTATTTCTCCATCAATTTTGCAAGATAGTTTTGCAGGGTACATCAATCTGGATTGGAGGCTGTTTTCTTTTAGGGCTTGGTATACATCACTCCAATCTCTTCTTGCCTTGAGGGTTTGTGTTGAGAAGTCTGCTATGATTCTGATGGGCTTTCTTTTGTATGTGATTTGTTTCTATTCTCTAACTACTTGTAGAACTTTGTTCTTCTGTTGAGTTTCTAGAATCTTAACAATTATGTATTTCTGGAATCCTAACTATTATATGCCTATGTGTAGAATTTTTTTTGATCAAGGCTAGTTGGAGTCCTATATGCCTCACTTCTCTGTATGTCAAGTTCTTTTCCCCTGCTTGGGAAGTTTTCTGCCATCACTTCTGTGAACAGTTTTTTTTTTATGTCATCTGCCCTCTCTCCTGTTTCTTAATTGATTCCAAACAGTCTTATGTTATTCTTCTTTGCATCGTCTAGCAGCTGCTGAATTGATTTCTCATGGTACCTTACAATTTTGAAGCAATTTTTCTTTTCCTTGTCACTAATTGCAATTTTATCTTTTATATCTGAAATTCTGTCCTCACATTAGCTTACTCTGCTGCATAGACTTTCAGTGGAGTTTTTAATCTCCTGGAAATCTGTTTGCATCTGTTTTATGGATTCCATTTGTTTCCTATGTTGGGATTCCATCATGTTCCTCAGCTCCTCTATTTTTTTATCTGTGTCCTCTCTATATTTATTAATCATGTGTTGCACTATGGGCACTATGTCTGCTGTTATCTGAGAAATTATTTCTGATTTCATTTTTTCCAGATCCTTTTTCATTGCTAGTTTAGGGAGTCCAGGTGGTTGAGTATCAGAGTGTTCCATCTCATTTCCCTTTGGGGTTACTGCTGTAGGTGATCTGGAAGTCTGGTTTTGAGACTTGTTTATGTGTCTTCTCATTTTGACTGGGGGGAGGGTGTGCTGCTGGCACCCGTCGTGTGGCTCACCTCCTCTGTACTGGGAGTGGTGGTAGGTTGGCCTGCAAGCCTCCTACTCTGGACTTTGAGCTGTGGCATGTCGACCTGGAAGCCTCCTCTGCGCTGGGAGCTGTCTAGACTCTCCTTCTTGAATCTCCTAGTGGAATAGATTTCCTGAAGTGAGTCTACAGGAGATAACTTCAGAATGAAGGAGTGAAAATAGAAGGAACTGGGGAATGGCAAAGTTAGACTGCTTCAGGTTAAGGGCATACAATAGACAGAAAAGAAAAGCTCTAGATGCTGTCAAGCTTCCTGAGTCTATAAGTGCACTTGGCTACAGTAAAGCCTTTGAGCAGGAATGAAGGGAAGACAGAAGGGCTGATTTGGTGGAGGGCCATGGAAGAATAAAATTAGACATTGTAGCTGCAGAATAGAAGCACTGAAACTACACTGAATCCATAGAGCCTTGGGATGGAAAGGAACTTAAAATGCCATCTGCCTAATACATAAATTTGCTCTGCATCTTGACAAGGTGGTGGTTCAGCTTCCTTGGATGTCCTTGGAAATGGAGAATTCATTAGATCTTCTCCACAGATGGTGTGACAAAAAATTCTTCCCTGTATGGAACCCAAATTTGCCTACCAGTAATTTCTCAGTGGCCAGGAGTGACTTCTTGGGACCATACACAACACGTTTTTCATAGTTCCCAGGGTAAATATGGAACTACCTACACAATGACTGATTTTCCCCAAGAGTATACCTAGACACTGAGTTTGCAAAGGCTCCCTAATCACTGACAAATGTTCATGCATTCTTTAATCCACTGCCTTACTACCAGCTAGTACTAATCGCTGATAGCCAATTTGGTCCACCCTATGCCAGTAACTTTGTATATATTACTTTCTATATTGTTATTTCTACCTTATGGTTGAGGAAGCTGACTCAGAGAACTTAAATAACTTGCTCAGTGTCACCCAGGCTACAGGCAGAGTAGTCAGGATTTGTTTGTTTGCTTTTGTTTGGTACTGGGGATCAAACTCAGAACCTTGCATTTTTGAGGCAAGTGGTGGAACCACTGAGCTAAATCCCTGGCCCGAGGAGTCAGGATTTGTGTATAGGCAACTTGGATGCATAGGTAGTGTCTTAGTCCACTGTGTGCTGCTACAGCATCATTCCTGAAACTAGATAACTTATAGAACAGAAATTTTGATGGGCATAATGGCACATGCCTATAATCCCAGCACTCTGGGAGGCTGACGTGGGAGGATCACAAGTTCAAGCTAAGCCTGGGAAAACTAGCAAGACCTTATCTCAAAATAAAAAACAAAAAAGGCTGCAGATATAGCTCAATGTGAAGACTATGGGTTTAATCGCCAGTACCACAAAAAAAAGAATTACATACATATAGATTTAGTCTCTCACAGTCCTGGAGGCTGTGAAATTCAAGAACAAAATGCCAGGATCTGGTGGGGGCCTTCTTCCTGCACCCTCCTGCACCACTTTCTCTGACAGCCATTTTTATAATGTTGTTAATCCGTTCAAGAGGCCTCAGCCCTCATGCCCTCAACACTTGAAAGTCTCACATCCCAACACTATTGCATGGGGGACTGAATTTTCAACACATAAATTTTGGGGAAGGCATTCAGACCATGGTGAGTATCTAACAAACAAATCATTCATGTTAGCTGGGATAAAAGGAATGCTATAAAAAGTAGGGTCTCCTACCATTGGCTTCATGAACTTGCATTTTGTACATTACCCCTCAGGGAAGGGCTCTGAGCTTGGCTTAATTCTTCGCTGTCTCAGTCTTGACATTCTTAATATATTTGAATAGGGAATGATGCCTATGCATTTTCTTTGTGCATTGAGCCTCAACGATTTAGTCATTCTTGATCTACCATGAAAAATGAAAGAAAGAAGACAATGAAGCTGACAAATAAACCACCTTTTGGGTGGCATGGTGCATCTGGTGTTCTGTGGTTCTGCAGGTTAATGTTTCCTTGTGATCTTTAGAACCCACTCCTCATTTGCAGGCCCCTGCTCTTCCCACAAGCAGGAAAAGGCCCAAGGGCAGATGCAGGGGTTGGGGCTACTATCAACACTATAATTACGGTAGCTAGTAGGTCGGCAGTGAGGGGTGGAGGGTGAGTTTCTTTCTCACATCAGTAATGTTAAGCATGGAGAACAAGCTGAATTCTGGCAGGAATGCTTTTACATTTATGGTTTTTGTCACATTCTGGCCCTTTGACACCATGTCTCCTGTCAAATGAAATTTGCAGGCACATGATCATAATTGACAGGAACAAGGATCCTCCAGGATTTTGCTGGGAGAAACCTCCACCTGCCCAGTGAGCACTTCCTCCAACTCTTGGCTAATGTGGAAGCTTTCTCCTCTCTTCTTTCCATCTTCAACTGCTGAAAACACCAGGAGGGCAGACTTCCCACAAGCCCCCAGAGGTATAGTGCAGAACTGCAACTGGACCTTTAGTAACCATTCCAGGAAAGTCCGCAGGGAGAGATGCTCCTTGGATATCTGCTTCCTGTCATCTCCAGTTTGCAAAAAGGTTCCTTTCTTGGCAAAGAGGGCTCAGCCATTGGCTGGCAATTAAGAAAAAAAATAAAAAATAAACATAGCATGTAAGAACACATATCCATCTAACACCTTTATAGCACCAGCAGCTGATACTATGTCTTACTGCTTAGAGGACTTTTCTTAGCTATGAGTTCCTTTGCGGCAGCAGTAAGACATCTGGAAAGAGCAGTGAACTGAATTAGGAAACCTGGGTTTCTATCTGGTTTAGTCTTCCTATATTAATCCAAGAGGCCAAATTAGGCAGTGGCCAAGTCCTGCGCTTAGTATCCAGTCCAGGAATTTTATGAAGCTTTGTGTTTTGGGAAGGGACAGATATTGACCTCATGTTTCCTTCTCTTGGCTCAAGTGAACAGGCTTTCATTCAGCCAAGAGGTATTTACCAAGGTCTTTTCCTTTACTATTGTGTGAGCATTGTGTCATGATGATGCGCAGCTTTCCTGAGCAAACTGGAGGCTAAAGAACAAATTGCATAAGGGGCTGTTCTTCTCGCTTCCACTTAGGATCATGGAATGTGGGTTCTGTCAGGCAAGATCCACCTGAGTTAGATATTTGTAGATGACATCCTTAGTAGGGGGTACAGATTCAGCTGCTATAATACTGTAAGTCATCTTCATGTTCCTATAAAAA